>NW_027555847.1:155789540-155884540 GCF_003287225.1 Phascolarctos cinereus | reverse complement strand
AAATAATTTGGACTTTGGGTATCAGTAGTACATCTAGGTACAGTTTGGGTCATTAAAAATATAGAACAGAAGTTCAGGGTGCAGGATAAAATTGAAGTTATGGATCATATCCCCATGGCTGATAGTTGAAATTAAGAAATGATGTGATCCTTAAGGGAAAGAGAATAGAGGAAGAAGAGAAGGATGTCCACGACCAACTTGGGCAACATACATATATAGGAGGTGAGAGACAAGGGAGATGCAATAAAAGAATGACTGGACATTTGGAAAGACAATAATGAGAATTCAATGGCATGGTAACAAGTGGAAAGGGACCATCAAAAAGAAAGAGGAGGTCAGCAGTGGCAAATGATACTGATGGATCAAGGAAGGTGTAGACCCGAGTAAACTTGTAGCTGGGGAGCAAAAAGCTGGTGGGATGTGAGAATCAAAGATTCAAGAGAGAAACAGGATGACTGATGGGTAAAGCCCAAGCAAGGATGTGAGAAGAGGTTAGATCAAAGGGCAAGTGTGGAGGAATTAGCCTTGGAAAGGAAATATGGCATATGGGATAGAATGCTGGTCTCAGTTAAGAAGACTCTGATTCTTACCAGCTATGTGACCATGGTCAAGTCATTCAACCTCTTTGGATCTTAATTTTCTCATCTGCAAAATGGGGATAATAACAAACTGTAGTATTGACCTTGTGGGATTGTTGTGAGGCTCAAAGAAGTTAATGTATATAAAACACTTTGTGATATGTAGCTATTATTAAGGAGTAGGGTTGTTTTCCTCTGAGGCAGGACAACATAGATTTAGAGGTGGAAGGGAGCTTAGTGGTAATCTAGTCCAAACGTTTCATATCACAGAGAAGAAAATGAGGCCCATGAATGTCAAGTGGCTTAATCAAAGTCACACAAGTGGTAAATGGCAAAGTCAACATTCAAACCCAGGTCCTCTGCCCCTTGCATTTTTTTCTACCGTATTACCAGGGGCCATCTTCAATCATCCTGATCTATATCTTACCCAGATGGCTCCAAAGGTTAAAGTGAGGCTGGTGACTTTGCATAGCCATCCCTCACTTAAATCCAATTCACTTGCAAGTCATGGCATCACCTTTCTGATGTCATGGTCCTCTTCGAGAATGAAGGACAAACAACAACTGTATCACCACTGCTTGAGTGAGAAAGATTTTGAAGTGTGGAGGAGAAGCGTTGAAAGAATTTAGACTGAATGGGCCAGATCATCTCAGTAAAGTAGGGGGTAAAGGTGTGAAATGGGTTTGGAGGTTTAAGGAAAGCAGACAAGGTTTAGGGCATGCAATAAGGATTTACTATTCTGTTTTAAATGTCATTCCGATATTTTAGGGGCAGCATTGCTTAGTGAGCAGGATGCTGTACTTGAAGTCAGGAAAACTTGGTTTTAAATCCCACTTCTGACTCAGACTAGCTGTGTGACCCCAGATAACTCTTAACCTCTCCCATACTCAGACAACTCCCTTGGACTTCTTTACTAAGCCATATTTGGGTTGAAATATGAACATTGGGTCTTACATTGTATAGCCTATCATTCCCACTTCTCCATTTCATTTTGTGCTGACGAAGACCCAAAGTTCACTTGTGAAACACACAGCCCATTGTCGGCCTTGGTTAGTTTTCTCTGTTGATTGAAAAAAATTTAATTAAAAGAGAACTTTGGTTAACTGTCTCCTATTAACTAGAGAAAAGAAATACAGAAAGACCACAAATGAAGGCCAGTTTAAAGACTGGCATCCTAAGGCAGTAGAGATGCCAACTACATATGACTAAGCTGTCCTTGGAAAATCTGAGAAGGATTTTTCTGTGCCTAAAAACTCTTCAGCAATACACTGTTATCTTCTCCCTATTATTGACTACCCCAACTATAAGAAGATGCATTAAATATTTTAACACAGTCATATCACCAATAAAGCTATGCTAAAGGATACCTATCCTATTCCCAGGTCTAGGGGAAATCAGATAGCAAGTCAGAGAAAAATCAGCTAGAAAAAGACAAGCAATTTGTTGGATTTTTAGAGGTGGAGAAGTAGATTTTTGTGGGAACTTGCGTAATAAAGAGAACTCTGAATTTCCTAGAATGTACTGGCATAGCCTAGTGATGAAAGGAAAACAGAGGAGAGGCTAGCTAAAGTGGTTATTGGTTGGCACTGTGTAAATGCAATGTGTTGTCTTCCTTACTCTCTTTTCATGACTGTGAGAAGGAAAGTCAATTTGGCACTAGTGGTGGACAGATGTGTATGTTTGTTGATTGAGTAATAAAAGAGCCACCTTCCGACATGCACCTTCTTCTTGATCTTGGGTAGAATTAGGGCAGCCAGACCTGATGCATTTAGCAGAGACTTCATTTCCAGCTTCCAGCTCTATCTTCAGCTGAGAACTCTAAGAAGTCAGGCTGTACACACCCTTTTCATAGGCCCATGCCATAGCTTCCATGCTGAGAACGTCCTTCTGAAAGTCAGCCCCTATTGGTCAGTTTCTATTGCATCTAAAGAACATCCAACTAGAAATAACTCTCTCTCTGGGCTGGGAAATCTCTACACAGCTCAGCGCTAAGCACCATCAGACAGAAATTATCTTGCACCATCAATGTTTGGCTAAGCCAAGTGAATTACTTTACAGGTTCACTTTTATTTGGCAAGGCAGGAATTTCCTGGAAAGGACTACCATGTTTTCCTAGGATGAGGGAGAACTTTTGAAATAAGGCAATAGAAAAGGGCCCTCCAACGTATGTAAACAATGTAAGGGGAAGCTTGGGCTTAGAATATACTACCTGAGACCCAGAACACTAAGCTCAAGGCCTATAGAGGCTGAATTAAATAAAAATAATATCATATTGTCCCATTTTGCCTTCCCCCAGAGTTTCCTCTGTGAATCCCAGAATATAGCGCATGTCTAGGTGTCCACAGATTTGGGTAAATGGACTCCAGTTCTGTGCAGGCACTCGAGGTTACAATGTATATTGAATATAGGACAGTTTTTTAAAAAAGATTTTCACCCTACAGAAAATGCAAAAGACTCACAGTAGCCCATAAATAGTTGAGACAGTTCTCTTCACGTTGCCAGTGAATCCTACCTTCATTCCAAGGACCTTCATAGCCTAAATATCTGGACTCCCCTTGGGAGAAAAACACACTTGGGATTGTTAGAGAGGCACACCTCCCTCAGCATTCTTATGAGTTCTGTATTAAGCCTGGTGACCTAAACACTAGTTTTATAATAGAAACCTAAAGTATTGGACGCTGGAAGAAAAATGAACCTAGGGTTGATAGAGAAGTAACCTGCCATCATTGAACAATTGCCCCGAGGTCCCCAGTGACATTCAGTGCTAGAATTGTTCTGATATGCAAGGTTTTAGTTATATTAACTGGGCCTATATTGGTTCTGTTATTTTACTGATGATTGGAAGGAAATGCAAAAGGTGTCAGTAATACTGAGTAATAACTCGCATTTATGCAGACCTTTATGGTTTACAAAGCAGACTACAACTCTGCAAGCTATGTAGTTCAAGCACCGTTATTCCCTTTTCTCAGATTTGGAAACTCAGACTCTAAGAGCTTAGGTAAGTATGGAGAGCATTGATCTTAAAGTCACAGGGCCTGAGTTCAAATCTAGACTCTGCTACTTAATACTTGAGTGACCTTCAACAGTTCTTGTAACCTCTCTGTGACTCAGCTCCTTTATCTGTAAAATAAAATGGTTGAACTAGATGACCAGTAAGGTCCTTTTCCAGCTCTAGAGCGGAGGTTCTTAACCAGGGGTCCATGAATTTTTTAAAAAAATATTTTGCTAACTATATTTCAACATAATTAGCTTACTTTGCAATCTTATGCAAATTGTAATTTACAAACCCTTTGTAATTCCTTTGTAATCCTATTTGTTTTGTTTCATGAATTTTAAAAACATTATACTGAGAAAGGATCCATAGGCTTTTTCAGACTGCCAAAGTGATCCGGACATGTAAAAACAGGTTAAGAACCCCTACTCTAGATCTGTGATCTCGTGAAAATGATCTGGTGACCTCAGTGGCTTTCTTATCCAAAATGCTTCAACCACACTCTGTGCAGAATTTAGGACAGTCTTCCAACGTCCGTAACACATCTTAAAGACTTACGATCTCTGAGGGTTTTATGAAATGTCTTTCCTTTAAAAATGAAAAACCTTACAGAGCGCTTTAAGACAATTTCATCCTGTTCCATTCAACATCTAGGACATGGTTGGTACTGAATAATTAGTGAAATAGTCCTTGCTGGAACTGAGTGTCAGGGAGAGCCCAAAGGTGTGCCTGTTGGAGGACAGGGTACGTGTTTCTGTCCTCTCTGGCTGATCCCTGGGAGAGAACAGGTTAACCAGAATAGCCTGCTGTTTGAAAGGCTATGTACCCTCTGTACCCCCCCCCCCAATCCCAATTGTATGAGCTCAATCCAAAAAAACATGCAGGATGAGAAGGGGTTTATTTCCCGTCCGAAATGACGTTCACACCTTGTTTGCCTGGACACATCCTTCTCTTTCGGGGGCACATTGTAGTTGGTAAACAAGCATTAGCATTCTGAGCAGCTCTGCCTGGCTTAGAGGAGAGACTGAGCAGCTGCGACCCAGGCTCCTTTTAGCAGATGGTGGTTAATAATAGTCTTTGTTACACAGGTTCTTCTTGCAACCACCAAATATGATTTATAAAGAATTTTTTGAAATTATACTTTTTATTATCGTCATTATATGTATTTTGAAAACAAGATCTCTTATGGTGGTAGGAAACGGTGCAGTTCTGACCTCCAGGGAACAGGTTGTCATGGAGACAGCAAGCTATTATTTTCTAAAGGCCAAGCTACAAGAACTCCGCCCCCTCCTCCCACCTCCTCATGTACGTCTTGTTATTGCAGCGTTCCAAAATAAACTTGCTGCCTAATCGTAAATCCCATATAATTACGGATGAGCTAATCATTCTCTGCTACCTCTGTGCAGCCTACTCATCATGCCAGCCTTTTCTGGGAGCAGCGTTCAGTGACATAATCTCTTGATGTCAGAGCCCAGCCTGCCACAGGGGAGTAAGGACTCAGGGTGGAACAGGAGTCCGTTTATGGTCCGAGCCCCTGAACCGGAACTGCCTCTGCTTTAGCCTCCCACCTTTACCAATTTGGGCTTCCTAGATAAGGGGGTAACCATTCTGCTAGTAGTTAATCATGCCAGTAATAATAATAACAACGGACATTTATACTTTGCTTTAACGTTTCCGGGATTCTTCACTACACCTATTGCCTCATTTGAGCCTCACAATTACCCTGTTTGATAGGTTATAGGCATCATTATCATTCCCATTTTACAGATAAGAAAACAGGCATGTAGACATTGGTGTTAGGGCATTTCGGAAAGAACACTGTTTCTGCAGTCAAAGGCTGTTGCTGTTTAGTCCTTTCAATGGTGTTAGACTCTTTGTGACCCCATTAGAGGTTTTCTTGGCAAAGATACTGGAGTGCTTTGCCATTTCCTTCTCCAGCTCATTTTACAGTTGAGGGAAACTGCAGCCAATAGGGTGAAGTGACTTGCCCAGGGTCATACAGTTACTAAGTGCCTGAGGCTGGATTTGAACTCATAAAGATGAGTCCTCCTGACTCCAGGCCCGGCATTCTATGCACTGCACCATCTATCTGCCTCCAGAGTCAGAGGGGCTAGGTTAAAATCCCACCCCAGATCCTTACTCCTTTTATGATCTTGGTCAAATAACCTTAAACTCCCCTAGCCTTAGTTTTGTCATCTATGAAGTTATGGGGTCGGACTAGGTAGCCTTCGATGGTCCTTCTAGCTCTGGATCTATGATCCTATGACTTTCCTGGGGCCACATGGCTCACGTCAGAGGTGGGATTTGAACCCAGGATTTCCCAGCACTTTGGCCATTATACACTGTTGCTGCTTTAGTTTTAGAACTCACATTTTCGTATCTGTGTGTGGCTTGCAAGTCTTCCTCACAATAATTTTGTGAGGTAGGTAGGAGAACTCTGTGAAATGGGTAAAGTTAGGGTTTTCTCCTTTTTTCCAATAATTCTGGGCATAGAGAATTTCTTCCCAATTATCTCCAAAGTCAGATAGGAGACACTCTCTGTAAGCCTCTTTGTGTACTGGCCTAGAAACGGTTTGTCTGGCAGATCAGCAAATGTTCAAAAGCAAAGCAAAATTTGACAAATAATCTGCCTCAGGGAGGCTTTCCCCCTCTTTTTTCCATCCCCTCCCCCGCAGTTTTCTGTCTTTCTCTTATAGTATAGACATTGATTTAAAATTTTTTTTTAGTTTGTATTTTTTGTTTTCTTCCATGAGAGGGTGCTGCTGGCCAACTGTTCCATCATTTTAGTATTTAGGTGTTGATAAGCCCAACTGGGCAGTTCCAAAAAGGTTTCTAGACAGTGGCACCACCCCTTTTCCTGCTAAGCCTCCTCTGTTCCATTTAGGTGGATTGATTTCTACTTCTTAGCTCAAATAAGTGAGCCCTTTCTTTTCTCAGTTTTGGATGCAGAAATATCACTTAAAATCTGGCCATTTGAGATAAGAAAAGTGAGAAGACCAGGGAAATTAATGCTAGGTCTCCTGGGATATATTCTGTATTGAGGCAGAAGAATGAAATTCAATTTCCCTGTCTCTCAACATAATTAGCATGATGTATGTGATCAATTCTGCTGTTGTTTAATTCATTGTTTAGCATACCCCTCTGTGCAACACACACACACACACACACACACACACACACACACACACACACACACACTTTCAGATAATGTGATTGGTCAATAGGTGGTCAAGGTACAAGAGAGATACTTGTATCTCTTTATGCTTCACACTGTTGAACCAAGTGGGAATTCCTTAAAAGACTGTTTTGAGAAAGGGCATGGTTGGTTACTAGCTTTGTTTTACTCCTTCCTGGTATTTCTCACTTATTGGTAGGAGAAGAAGGAATCTGGGAATTTGGAAATCTTCCAGGCAATCCTTTAAAATGATTTTCAAATTGTTTCAGGAGTTAGACCTGTTAGATGAAGATCAAACTTGCCTGTTCTGCTTTTTATATTTTCTGTAATCGGGCCTACCCTACTTATCCAATGACATTTCTTTGTTCTCTCCAATGGATGTGATTCATTCCAGTCAAGCAGTTCTCTTGTCTGTCCTCTATACTTACCACACTGCTTTTGCCTCTGTGTTTCTATTATTCCCCTACCTAGGATACCTTCCTTTCCACCCTTTCCCCCTCCACCTATTCAGATTCTACCCATACTTCCAGGCCCGGCTCAAGTCTCAACTCCCTAATTCAAGCCCTCTCCTTTAAGTCTTGTAACAGAAACCATGTTGGATTTGGAGTCTTCTGACTTGGGTTCAGATCCCAGCTCTGACATTTAGTACCTATATGACCTTGCTTAGCCACGCTGGCCTCAGTTTTCTCCTATGTAAAATCAGGAGGTTGAACCAGATGACCTCTAAAGTCTTCATAGTTTAAATATGTGATCTTTTTCTGAACTAGCATGAGTGGCACTTCATGATTCCCTAGCTGTTTCTTATCCTATAGGGTTTAGAGCTGGGAGGGACATTACAGAAAGGACTAAAGTTATCCCTTTTGCATCACTGGGGTTAGGCAGTCAGCACCCTCATGATCTGGAAAATCCAAGCAAATTTTTTTGGCCCTCCATTCATGCCAGAGAAGATGACTGGACTATTATGGTATTAAAAGATAAAATATGCTGATATTATACAATAGTATACATACATTTTATGTATTTCTGAGTTTCTAAACATTTTCTATGTCATCTACTGGCCTGTGTTATCTGTGACTTTCACAAAACTCCCCCCAAATTCCCATCTAATTTCTTTTGCCCACCTGCAATATATCGAACCCGTGATGGGGAAAGTTGCAGTGTGGAAGGGATAACTGTACTGCATTCTACAGATGAGATCAAATGATTTGCCTCTGGTTACACAGGTAGCAAAAAATGGAAATACTGTTCACATCCAGGTCTCTTGCCTCCAAATCCATAATTCTTTTCATTAGTGTTAGTATTTTTCTTCAGCTGGACTATAAACTCCATGAGAGCAAGAAAGCTATCTAATTCTACACCTCCTGTAGCTTATAAGGTTGTTGGTTCCACAGTGAGTGGGTCCAGCAACTACTCCTTGGTTATTATTTAGGATACCACTTCTTGGATTGAATCTCAAAAGCGTAAATGGTTGTTGAATGCCAGGCAAGAGGAGCAAGAGGTTTATTTAACTGTGCCAGCAGGATCATAGATTTCAAGCTGAAAGAGACCTTAGAAGACGTCTAATCCAACCACCAAGTCCTGCAAATGAGAAAACCAACACTCAGAGAAATTAAATGACCTACCTTAAGTCACACAGTTAACAAGTAGAAGAATCAGAATTTCAACACAAGTCTTCCTGCCTCCAGGTCTACCACTTTATCTACTACACCTTTTCTTTCTTTCTTTCTTTCTTTCTTTCTTTCTTTCTTTCTTTCTTTCTTTCTTTCTTTCTTTCTTTCTTTCTTTCTTTCTTTCTTTCTTTCTTTCTTTCTTTCTCTCTTTCTTTCTCTCTTTCTTCTCTCTTTCTTTCTCTCTTTCTTTCTCTCTTTCTTTCTCTCTTTCTTTCTCTCTTTCTTCTCTCTTTCTTTCTTTCTTTCTTTCTTTCTTTCTTTCTTTCTTTCTTTCTTTCTTTCTTTTCTTTCTTTCTTTCTTTTCTTCCCCCCTACCTTTCTACAAGTGTCCTAATGGACCTCTTGTGTGGTTCAAAGTTACCTACTGGAGAATATGTTTATGTAGCCTTGTTTGTGGTTCACTATCAAAGGAAGAACTCCTAAAATACTACTTCTGGCTTCCTTTCTTAAGACAACTGCTATATGGAAGAGAAGAGAATGCTTGGCAAGCTGTGCCCACACAGAAACAAGCAATTAATCCAGTCGAGAAGAAAGGGCTTGAAAATCCCTATAATGAGAATTTGTTGGTAAACTGGATAGTAATTCCAGTAGGGCAATAAATATAAATAAGTACTTTGTGGAGAAAATAATACCCACCGGCAAGATATCAAACAGGGCTTGTGGTCCATATTTTTAGGCTCTTTAACGTGCTAAAGAAACTGGGGAGACATAAAGGAAACCAACAGATTTGGTTGCTACTTTTCAACTGGAAAAAAATGTGGCTTATTTTCTGAAGCACTCCAAGGGGAGGAGATACGCAAACAGAAGCCTGGGAGACACCCAAGAATTGAGACTATACAACAGCCCAGTGAAGGGTGCTGTTTCCTAGCTTGATCATATGCTGATTTTTTTTTAATTAATTGAGGTAATTGTCTGTTAATTGTCTATAGGGAATGTAAATATCCTCTTTGCAGCTTTTTATTAAAGGATTCCATAAACAAAGCCTTATTAAAGGGAGCTTTGTAGCATTCCATCTCATGATAATATCCACTCCAGGGTCATGTGACATGAAGCAATAGAGGATCAATTTCCTTGGCCTTTGGCAGTCTGTGTAATGAAAGGGAGCCTTGCAATGGAACAGGTTTTCCAGTGATGGACCAATGGCAGCTGGCTCAGGTGTGAGCCCATCAGGAGATGGAAAAGACTTACGTGAGCTTTTATTTTTGAACTTTCTCATTGGTCACATTGGCACTTATCCCAAGTTTGCTGTTGGTTTGGTGTCATCCATGGTCAGTCCTTCAGTGCCTCCCAGGTCCAAATTCTATGATTCTAGGAATCTATGACAATTCTCCTCAAGTTTCTGTAAAGCTATCAGTTAATCTGGTGGGTGCCAGGTTCACATTAATACCACAGAGCAGCCAGGAAAGAACAATTCATTGAAACAATAAATCTTCAGGTGGACACTGGCATTAAAAATGCTTCTTTGTAAGACAGATCAGATAATATAAAGAAGGAATTGTCAGTGAGTAGTGATATGGAGCAAAGATCACTCCATCTCAGCCCTATCTTGTCATCAAAAGACTGTAGGTTCATAGATAAACATGTGGAAAGGACTTTAGGCACTATCTAGTCCAAGTCCTCCTTGTTAGCAAAATGGAGTCTAGTGGCTGTACCTGTCTCTGGAAAGATATTCTCTATTCTTTCTTGGGGCATTAATAGAATTCAGTGGCATGGAAAATAAGAAACAGATTAGATAGAAAGAATGTAAACTCTCCTGATAGGATGTAAAATCCTCAAGCTACAAAGCTATTTCATTTTTGGCTTTCTTTGTATCCCTAGCCTGGCGTAAGGTAGGTACCCAATAAATGCTTGTCGATTGATTGGTTAAATACAACTGAAGAGGCAGAAGGGGTAGTAGAAGAGTAGTGGGCTTGGAGCCATGAGACTTCAATTTATCTCCTGTCTCAGATACTTATTGGCTATATGGCCACGGAAAAGACACTCAATTTCTGTCTTTCTTAGTTTCCTTAAATGTAATATGAGGATAATAATAGTACCTACCTCCTAGGATTGTTGAGAGGAGCAAATGAGATACTATCTGTAAAATGCTTAGCACAGTGCCTGGCCCATAGTAAGTACTCACTGAATGCTTCCTCCCTCCCTCCCTTCTTCCTTCCTTCCTTCCTTCCTTCCTTCCTTCCTTCCTTCCTTCCTTCCTTCCTTCCTTCCTTCCTTCTTTCTTTCCTTCCTTCCCTCCCTCTTTCCTCACTCCCTCCCTTCCTTCCTTTCCTACCTCTCTCCCTTCCTTCACTCTCTCCCTCCCTTCTTTGATTCCTTATTTCCTTCCTTTCCTCCCTTTCTTCTTTGATTCCTTATTTCCTTCCTTTCCTCTCTCCCTCCCTCCCTTCCTTCCTCCCTGCCTTCTTTCTCCCTCCTTTCCTTTTAGGTTTCCTTCAGGAATCTAGGTGTTCCTGAATTTAAGGCTGGCCTTTTATTCATTGTGCCAAGTTTCATCTCTGCATAGCATCAGTAGGTATTTTTAAAATGTTTCCTCAATTTGATTTGAGCTACCTGATTCATAGTGGTATGGGCAATTTTTAATGGGTATTTCAAGATTCCCAAGGTGTCTTGATGTACCCTAATTAAGAGCAAATAGTTAATAGTGCTTTCCTCTGCATTTATGCAATTACACGGGCCAAAAAGGTATCATGGCATGGAATATAGGGAATCAGCCTAGCATAGAATAACTTGGATGAGTCTCAGGTCTACCTACAGCCTTGTAGTTAATTTCTCCTGGTGGGTGGCCACCTTCTTTCTACATTGTCTCAGCCCTACTGCCAATGGCATGGCCCTGGGCAAATAATTTACTCTTTATAGGCTCTGCTGTCTTCCCATATTAAATTAGATTTTTGTTCTAGAATGATCTCTAAGTTCCCTTACAAGTCCAAAATTCTATGAACCTTTGATCTCTCCCATTTCTAATGTTCTACACTGGTAAATTATTACCCCTACTAGAGTATAAGGGTAGCTAGGTAGAGCACCAGGCCTGAAGTCAGGAAGACCTGAATTCAAATGTGACCTCAGACATTAAGCAAGTCGCTCAACCCTGTTTGCTTCAGTTTCCTCATCTGTAAAATGAGTCGGAGAAGGAAATGGCAAACCACTCCAGTATCTTTGCTAAGAAAACCCCAAATTGGGTCACAAGAAGTCAGATATGACTGAAATGTCTCAACAACAATAACAACCACAACTAGAGTATAAACTACCTGAGGACAGACTGTATCAATTCATCTTCCTATGCTCCATCATACTTGCATAGCACTTTCTACATAGTAAACTCTCCATAAAATATTTATTGGTTGAATGATGACATTGCTCAGCCTTTTACTTAATCAAGGGAAGTCAAAGAATACTTGGGTTCTGGACAAGATATTTCAGTAATGTTGTCCTGAACCTAAAGGGGAAATAAGTCTAACCTAAAATATGAAGGTAATGCTAATTTGCTGCTGAATATTCTGGGTTTTTCTCCTTCACTCAGAATTTTAGTAAAGCATTTTAGTAAAGGATAAAGAAAGCACAGGTGTTATTTCATTACTAGGAAATAAAACAGAGATCATTTGATGTTTGAGCCATAAAATCTTGGCAGTCAAAGAATTAGGTCTTTAATAATAAGAGATGTTTTGGTATTCATGAACTGTTAGATGTGAATCAGAACTAACCAATTGCATTCTGAAATCATTTCTGCCATATTTTGTAAATTGTTTTCTCCTTTATCTGCTGCTGCTGTTTTGTGTTAAAAATGTAACTTCTTCTGTTTCAAGCACCTACAGAACAGTAAAGTAGATTTCTCATATATGTCATATTGTTGCTGACATCCTTAATCAAGGCCCCCATTGCCCTGTATTTGGACTATTGTCAAAGATGTCAGTAATGTCATTGTCTCTAGCCTCTCCCCTCTATAATTTGTCTTTAATAGCACTCAAGTTGTTGTTTCTCCTTTGTTCTTGAAGAGTACCATGCACGTAAGTAATCTTCCTAAAGCATTGTACACTACTCAAACTTTCACTGGCTCCCCATTACCTACAGGATAAAAGGATAATGCCATCTTTTTATTGGCATTCAGAGTCTTCTATAATATGACTTCATTCTAACTCTCCAGTCTTATTTCACACTGTTTTCCTTCACTCACTCTACATTCTAGCTAAAATGGACAACTAGCCATTTTCTCTGATGTCATCATGCTCCTCCTTCCATTGTGCATTCACACAGGTCACATCTGCTATTTGTAAATTTTCTGCTCCTTCAAGGTCAACCTTGGTACCACCTCCTCCATGAAATCTCCAAGGTTCCCAAAGAAAATCAGTCATCAAGTATTTATTAAGCACTGACTTGGTCCCAGGCACTGTGCTAGGCACTGAGAATACAAGTACAAAGAATGAAAAAGAGTTTACATTCTAACAGAGGAGACTCTATTTTTTCTATCTCTCTGTCTGTCTGTCTGTCTGCCTCTCTGTCTGTCTATCTATCTATCCATCCATCCAGTCATCCATCTAGTCTATCTATCTATCTATCTATCTATCTATCTATCTATCTATCTATCTATCTATCTATCTATCTATCTATCTAATCTATCTATCTATCTATCTATCTATCTATCTATCTATCTATCTATCTATCTATCTATCTGTCTGTCTGTCTGTCTACCTATCCAACCATCCATCCATCCATCCATCCATCCATCCATCCATCCATCCATCCATCCAGGGATCCATCTAGTGTGTCTGTCTGTCTATCTATCTATCTATCTATCTATCTATCTATCTATCTATCTATCTATCTATCTATCTATCTATCTATCTAATCTATCTATCTATCTATCTATCTATCTATCTATCTATCTATCTATCTATCTATCTATCTATCTATCTCTCTATCTGTCTGTCTGTCTGTCTACCTATCCATCCATCCATCCATCCATCCATCCATCCATCCAGGGATCCATCTAGTGTGTCTGTCTGTCTATCTATCTATCTATCTATCTATCTATCTATCTATCTATCTATCTATCTATCTATCTGTCTGTCTTTATATACACACACATTGTAAATATGAAGTGACAAATATTTACAAAGTAGTTAAAAACAATGTAGTTTTGCAGGGAGGATACTAGCAGTTGAGGGGAGTAGATCAGTAAAGGCTTCATGTAGAAGATGGTGTTTGATATGAACCTTAAAGGAAAAGAGGGACTCTGAAGTGGAGCTATGGATGGAGCATATTCCCTGTTCCTTGGGGATGGCCAATGGAAAGGCCCAGTGAAAGAAGATGGAGCACAAATAGAAGCAACCTCTCTCCTCTTCAGACCTTTCCTACTACTCTATTTGATCTCTCCTACACATCTAACACATTATAATTTGTATTGTAATTGCTTTTGTTCATGTCTATTAAATTATAAACATTGTGAGGGCAGAAACTTCATTCTCTTTCATCATTGGATCTCTAGCGTCTAGGATAGCACTCTGTCTAAGGTAACCCTTAATAAAATGGAAAAGTCCTAAGGGCTTACTAGTGGTTCATAGACTCCCAATCATGTTAAGATACTAGCTAACATAACTGCATTTGGGAGCTTTTAACATCCCATAAAATAATTTGGGGAATGAAAAGATTCATGGTGGGCACAGTTAGGCCACATTGTATTATCAACAATGAACTATATGGAAGACCAAGAAAATGTATGAATGGAAAAAGAAGTGAGCCAGTTATATAGTGAAAGTGAGGGGGCAACAAGAGATGAATATCCTGAATGCTTATCTATTATTTAAGAAATATTCAAAGAACCAGAAAAAGGTCACTAGCTTGTGGTACAGAGGAAAATGCATCGACTCTGGATAGCATTAGAAGACATGGGTTCAAATCTTCCCTCTGATGCTTTCTACTTATGTAGTGACTTTGGACAAGTCAATTCATCTCCCTTGGTCTCATTGTAAAGCAGGGAATTGGATTAGATGGCTTCTGAGGTCTATTCCAATGCTAGACCAATGAATCTCTAGTACTATGTTTTTTGAGTGGATCTGCTATAGAGATTTTACCAAAAGATAAGGATAAAAAAATCACAGAGGAGGAGGAGTGGATGGATTTGGTCTGCAGCAGCTGTTGATCAACTACCAGATGTACACAGGATCCCTGGGAGTGTGGTAACACCCCCCAGACCACCATTCTTGCTTCCAGACTAGGCCTCACAGTCATCAGGGGCAAAGCAACTTCTGTGGAGAAGTGACTAGTTATCCCCACCAGTTGCTGGTACAGTTCTTTCTTTCTTTCCTCCATTTTTCCTTCCTTCCTTCCTTCCTTCCTTCCTTCCTTCCTTCCTTCCTTCCTTCCTTCCTTCCTTCCTTCCTTCCTTCTTTCCTTCCTTCTTTCCTTTTTATTTTTAAGTTTGCAATGGAAATATCCCTGAGTTTAAAGTCAGAAGAATCAGGTTCTGACCCTAGCTCTGATCCTTTTAAACCTAGGGATGTTGTCTCATCTCTTTATACCTCAGCTTCCTCATCTATTATATGGGAATAAGAATAATACTCACAGTATCTAACTTAGAGGTGTCTTGAGGAAAACGATTTGTATACCTCAAATGCTGAATAAATGTACCATTTTATAGGTGCCCGGAGAGCTTCTACTTTGAAAATAGCCTTCCTGGTATTTTGACTATTGCCAGAAATTCCAGCAGACCTTTTTCTCTTTAACTCAAGGTAACTGATTGCTATTAAAATGCTCAACACTTTCAACTATCAATTATTTACACTTTGGTGTGAATGAAAGATATGACAAGAGGTTTGGAGAGGGGGCTGAGAGAGAAGAACCGAGAAGGCACTTACTGGAAAAGTAGAAAAGGGACCATCATAGGAAAGAACATAAAAGATAAAGAGGTCTAGGAAAATCTCACCTATTTCTCAGTTTTGCTCATCGGCTTCCCTGGTCCATAATATCTCTTTCTTCATCAAGTGAGCCCTTTACTTCACTACAATTATAGATAGAAGTAAGCTAATCTCTCTTGTCCAATCTTCCCATTCTACTTGTCTTCTCATTTTATCTTTATCCCTGGATTCTGTAACATTATCTGGAGGATGGGTGGGGGTGGGAGAGGTGATAACAATTTCTTTGAAATATTATTTGGAAAGTTTTAAATTTTATTTTAAGGCATTTATTTTACTTTACCTTATTTATTATTTAATTTCTTAGAAACATAAGATGGTTTTCTTTTGAAGAGCGACTGCCTCCCAACTTGAATCTATGTCCTACATTTTTTTTCTTTGTTCTAAGAGAGATTTTTAAAAATAAGACTCTGACTTCAGCTAAAGCTGCTTTCCAGTATCCTGTAGTGATTTGCTATTCTGGTATGAAATTTAAGACCCATAATATGCAGTTTCCATTTCCTGTGAATACTCGATTTCTGTGTTCAGATTTCATATTTATTGCCATATGAGTTGAGATCATAATAAGTCAGGTCCTTACTCCCACTTATTGATATATTGCTATGCATTATGTGTATGGGCTTGGGGACTGGCTGGCTGCCCAACATTAGGTCTATGGAAAATTGGATGTGCCCTCTGGGTGGTGGGAACTGCAGTACCCTTTTGTTTTCAGTTTTAAAAATCATTTTAAAATTTATGTTCTTTCTCTCTCTCTTCCTCCTCCTCCTCCTCCTTCTCTCTGTCTCTCTCTCTGTCTCTCTCTCTCTCTCTGTCTCTCTCTCTCTCTCTCTCTCTCTCTCTCTCTCTCCCTCTCCATCTCTCTGTCTCCCTCTCTGTCTGTATGTCTCTCTCTCTGTCTGTCTGTCTCTCAACATTCTCATTACCTCTTTTCCTCCCTCCCTATTCCCATACAAATGGAACCCTCCCTTGTAACAGCTGAATTATAGCTAAATTAAACAGATTAACATGTTGGCCATGTGTAACAATGGACCACTTACTACTCTCCTCCCTATTGAGGAGGGAGGTAAGCTTTAATTACCATTCCTCTAAAATCACTGCATTGATTAGAGTTCTAATGTTGTTCAGTGATATTTTCCTGTATGTTATTATGTGTAAATTGTATTCCTAGTTCTACTTACTGCATTCTATACTGCTTCATACAAGTTTTCCCAAGTTTCTCTGACTTCCTTATATCCATCATTATCTTACAATCTGGTAAAATTCCACTGCATCCATGTGCCACAATTTGTTCAAATTTGTCCAGTCTATAGGTACCATTTTGCTTTCAATTTTTTGCTGCTACACAGTATTGCTATTTTTTTTTTAGCATATATTGGACCTTTCCAATTGTTTCTGACATTCTTGGGCTATATGCCCAAAATAGTACCACTAAGCTGAAAGGTATCTAGGGTGTTTAAACTATTCTCATTTAGTTCTGACTTGTTATAGTCCTGTAGGACACATCACCAGTTTTACCAACAGTTATTGGACAATTCTTTCTCTAAAATGTGTCATCGGTTTAGCAAGATTTTTAATGTGTATTGCACTTATAAAATTCCATGATTCTTTTCTTTTAAAAATAAGGACATTGGACTAGATAATGTCAATGATCCCTTAGAGTTCTAAATTCCATGATAAATTCTAAATTTCATTTAGTGGGAGAAATCCAGGAAAATGACTGAATGGTAAACTCCTACTTATTTCCTTTTCTATCCCCATTGAGTCATTGGTATATTAACAATCAATTGAGAGGCATTTGTTAAGCACCTACTATGTGCCAGTCACTGTGTAGGTGAAGAATACAATTATTTTTTAAATTTATTTTTAATTTCTGGAATAAAACAAACATTTCCATAACATAGTATAACAAAAAAAGATTGTTGCACGTAAAACTGCAAATCTATTATGTACAACTTGGTATTCCTTTTTAAAAATACAACAAAGCTATCATGTAAATTTCTTTTTCCCCCTTTTTTTCTTCCTCACCTCAACCACCCTAGAGATGGCTACCATTAGACACAAATATGGATATATATGTAAAATCATTCTATATATACTATTATTTATCAAAGAATGAAACAATCCCCACTTTTAAGGAGCTTATCTTCTAATAGGGGATATGAATACATATATAATTGTATGTAGACAATATAAAGAGAATAAATATGAAGAATATTAAGTAACTAATTACAAAGTAGTTTGGAAGGTAGTATTTACAAGTTAGTATGAACTAAAAGTTGACAGGAATCATTCTTTCCAGGTTTTTCTGAAATCCATCTGCTTATCATTTCTCATAGCACAATAATATTCCATTACATTAATATACTACAACCTGTTCATCCATTCCCCAGTTGATGGGCATCCCCTCAATTTCCAGTTCTTCAGTTGGAATGAATCAGGAAGGCTTCATGAAGAAGGGTACTTGAGTTGTGTCTTGAAGGAAAAGTGGAATTCTATGAGGTAGCCAGTCGAAGGACATCGAGATAGGAAATGGAGAGTTATGAATGGTGAAAAGTAAGAAGGTCAGTTTGGGTGGCCCTCAAGGTGCTGGCAGAGGAGTTATACACAGTGAAGCCAGAAATTTAGATTAGGATTAGGTCATGTAGAGCTTTGAAAACAAACAAAGGAGTTTATATTTTATCCCAGAGGTCCTACGACTCACTGGAGTTTATTGAGTCCCAAGAGAGTGAAATAGCCTGATATGTGATCAAAGAAAATAACTTTGGCAGCAGTGTGTAGAATGGACTGGGCTGGGAAGTGTTGAGGTAGGAAGCTGATTAGAAGGCTGTTGAAATATTTTAGATGAGAGGTAAGTAGGGCTTGAGCTAAGATGGTTGCTGTGTGAGTGGAATGAAGGGGTAGAAGTAAGAGATGTCACAGAGGTAGAAATGGCAAAATCTGGCAACTGATCTGTGTTGAGGCAGAGTGAGGAGTCCAGGATAATGCCAAAGTTATCCTAGGATAATAGAAGGATGGGAGTGTTTTTGATGTAATGAAGAAGTTTGGAAGAGGAATGATTTTGGGGTAAAGACACTGAATTTTGCTTTTAGACATGTTGAGTTTTAAGATGTCTCTCAGGCATCCATTTTGAAATGTTCAGAAGTCACTGAGTGATATGACCTTGAGGCTATCTGTGATTTCTCTGCAAAAAAGATTATAATTAAACCTGTTAGAAATGAGGAAGTCACCAAAGGAGAATACAGAGAGAAGAGGTCTTGGGACAAAACCTTGGGGAGCACCTATATAGTTAAAGGGGGAATAAAAGGATTGCCTTGTTGTAGTGAAAGCCCAATTCAGAAAAACATGACTATCATGGGGATTTCCATAGCAGTAGTCATGCATAATTCTGATAATCTGCTTTACACAAAGCCTTCAGGACCTACCTAGAATGGAACAGTTCAGTAAATAGGGAAAGATGGGATTTTCTTCCAAATTGGATATTGGAGCTCCAGGGTTAATAATACCCAGCATAGATTTAGAACTGGAAAAAATTATAGAAATAATCCAGTCTAAGCCTTTCATTGTCAGATGAGGAAACTGAGGCTAAAGAAGTGAAACAGCTTGCCCAGAATTAACAGGTATTAAGTATGAAAGTCAGAATGAGAATCCAAGTAAGTTGATTCTAAACCCAGTTCTCTTCCCATTGTATTATACTGCAACATTCAACAAATATTTAAGTGCCTGTCATATTTTATATATATATATATTGGGTGATAGGGACATAAAAAAAGGTAAATGTAGCATCTGGGACATTCCTCACATGTGAGTCTCCTAGAAACTACCCCATTTTTTTTTTTAGGCAATTAGGGTTAAGTGACTTGCCCAGGGTCACACAGCTAGTTACGTGCCAAGTGTTTGGTCTGAGTCTGGATTTGAACTCAGGTCCTCCTGACTTCAGGGCTGGTGCTGTAACCACTGCACCACCTAGCTGCCCCTTACCCCATAGTTTTATGGTGCATTGTGGGTATGGGTCAGCGTCCATAAAGGACACGTTATTTCAAAGCAAAATATATTCAATGAAACAGCATAGCAAAATAAATGACAAGAAAAAGTACATCAACGTACACAGGGACAAGGTTGTATATGTTACTATACAACCAGTGGAAGTGAGGAAACACAGAGTTCACATGTGGCCAGGGTAAACATGTGGCTGAGGAACACTCATAAAGGTTACCCAGACAGGGGACACGTGGCCATGGAACATACATGGCCGTTGCAACTAATACTTCTGCTGCTTAGCAAGGCAAAGGGTCACCTTATTGCTTTTGCTTCTATGCAGAGCCACTTCAGTCATCTAAGGCAGTAAACAGAATACTGGATTTTGAGTCAGAATATCTGGGTTTGAATCCCAGTTCTGATAAACAGTATCTCTAAGATCATGGGTAGATCCTTTTGGCTACAGTTTTCTTATTTGCAAAATGAGAGATTTGTAGTAGATGACCTCTGATGTCCCTTCTAGTTCTAAAATCTATGATCCTTGGGTCATATTAATCGGCAGGTTATTTTCTTTGCTGAGCTGGATTTCTCTGATGTTGTGTCCTTTATGCCACTGAGCTGCCTGTTCAGTGCCTCCACTGGGTTGCTCTCTCCTGAACATTTTCACTGGACTGCTTTCTGCTGATCTCCTGTTCTCTGTAGGCTTTCAGCTGTTATGTGGTATCATTGGGTCATCTGCTACCATCTGCTGCTTCTCTTGAATCGTAGCTGCTATATAGTCTCTTCCAACAGGGAAAGACAAGCTTCAGCTCTTTTAGTCATAGTTCCAGGGGATGCTGTGCACTGCATCCAGAGGACACTGCACGCTGAACCAAGTGACCAAAACAACCCCTCCCCCTGAAAAAACCCCCTCAGGTTTAGATTAAGTTTGTCTTTTGAACTGTCTTGTTTCTGCTTCAAGCTGCTCCTCTTTGGCTTAGAGTGAGGGAATTCCTTTAAACTACTTTCCATGTCCTTAATACCAATTGGGCTAAGTGAAAACCATCCAGGGAGCAATATTAAAAGTGGCTATGGGAAGCTGGCAACCTTTGCCTTTTCCCCTTCCGCCACGACTTTACTTAAAGTATTCTCTATTCTAATAAGACATTGACCTTCAGGAAATGACATACCAGTAAGGAGGTACCATACATGTTAAGACATAGTAAGACAGCACAAATTTAGAATATGAGTGCATAAGATAAATTTAAAGGGTTATGAGATCAGATTGTGATTGGTGTTGTTTGTCCTTTATTTTCAAAGAGGACCAATGTCATTGCAGGGTGATATCTTGACTTGTGCATGAGTTGGATTTAAGTGACGCAAAGCTGCACAAAGTTGTCAGCCTCACTCTCTCTTTCAGAATCATCCAAGTCCAGTGGCAAGACAAATGTCAGGATGACTGGCAATGGCCTGGATGTAGTGGATGACCTTGGCATCTTCGATGTCTGACCAAGCTCTAAGCACTCCACACCTGGCCTGCTTCAGCTGCCTTTGTGGCCGTTGGAGCAAATTGTTCTCATCTGCCCATTCCACTGGGAGACACCCCCTGTGATGGCTTTGAGGCCCATCAGTCACCCTCCATTTGGTTTGACACATCTGCCAAGATGGTTTACCAGGGTGTGACCTCTGCGGATGCTACAGCTTTGGAAAGCCACAGGTATGAGCTGAGTATCAGGTAGACATCCAAGGTGAATGAGTAGCCCTGAAAAGGGCTCGGCAAGCCCACATACCAGAGGTGCTAGTCTTCCTTGACAATTCCACATACCCCTATAGCTAAAAGGGAAGTGAACTTTAATAATCTTAGCAAAGGAGTAGAATATTTTTTCTCCCATATTTTTCCTGATTAAAAAAAAACCCAAAACAAAACCAGAGCCCTACATAAATAATTAGATTTAATTTAGAGTACATCTGGAACTGTTGCAAGATCTCTGAGGTCCCTTCCAGTTCCAAAATTCTGTGACTATGATTTCATGGTTACATTGTTCTTTGCTTTTGTGTTTTGGACTCCATGAACTTTACACTGAAGGCTTTATATCTCTTTCTTTCCTCCTCTTTCTCTTGGCACCTCAAGAGGGAGAAAACCTATGATAGGAAATCATTTAGAATATTCATTTTAAAAAATTAATTCTTTTTTGGTTTCCTTCTTCTTTTTCGTGGTTTCTCCCATTGGTTCTAATTCTTCTTTACAACATGACTAATGTGAAAATGGGTTCATATGAATTTATAGGTAGAGCCTATATCAAATTGCACACCATCTTGCAGTGAGGGGAGTGGAGATTGGGCAGAAAATTTGGAACTCAAAATCTTATGGAAGTGAATGTTGAAAACTAAAAATAAATAAATTAAAAAAATAAATGAACAACTTTGGAAGACTAAACATGGTGATCAACACACATACACGCAATTAAACAGTACCGACTATATCACTGACTTTTCTGCTTTTGGTGCTTTAGGTACTGTAGGACATGGGGGAAAGTTTGAAGATAGTTGGTTCCAATGGGGAGTTACAGCAGTTCTCATCCTGGGTCCTGAACTTATCTCTCCCCAGGAAGGTTGCAGTGGGGGCAGATCTCTCAGCGCATTTCTTTTGGATTATCAATTGTGGTCAAAGGAAGCCAACCAGAGTTTTATGCTGGCTAACTACATGATTAGTTTAGCCACCAAATCTCAAATGACCCAGTTTTCGAATACTGCTATTTCCCTTTCATGTATAGCTTCCAAATGACTATCTCACACTGCTTTTGGAAAGAAAAGCAATACACAGAGATCTAAGCTGTTACTTTACCAGTTCTTTTGTAGCCTGGGTACAAGGTACAAATTAGGATGGAACACCTCATTTCAGGACCTCTCCTCCCAGTTCATATACCAACAGCCCAGTACACACCAGGTTTTGATGAACCAGAAAGCCTGGAGGATGGGTCAGGAGTTATTTTCCATCTGTGCTCTCTTCTTTTATTCAGAAAGTCTGCAGAGCTAGAAAAGCATTGGAGATAGATCCCATATTCCAGTTAATTCAAACACTCAAATAGAAACTTCAGTTTCTGAGTTGACTAGGGAAACATTGGACCCAGGGAAAGCTTTTTCAGTTAGAATGTATGCTTAGAAATGGGCTAGTTGGGGGCTAGTAAAATGGTCCATGGAGATATACATCTTAACAAAGGGCAGTGTGACTGTAGGGTATTCAAAACCCCTGATAACAATTGTAGGGATGGATAATTAGAGAATTCTCTGAAAGAGTCTATAGTAATAGGGAATATTTGGAGCTAGAGTACTATGCTCTGGTATTGGGGAATATCTGAAATAAGCATTCTCTGTGGTAGTCCATGGATTTCATTATGAGATTGAGATAAGCCCCAAATTTTAATTTAATTTTTAATTTCAACCTTCTAAAAAAGTCTAGTGACCAACAAAAATAAAAATGGAGTGAAATTAGTTTAAGTCATCCCTGCCCCACGTTCAGTAGGGGTAGAAAAGTGAGACAAGCAATGGAAATTCTAATTCCCACCTAATATAATCTCTCCGGATATAT
Source organism: Phascolarctos cinereus (assembly GCF_003287225.1). Taxonomy (NCBI): domain Eukaryota; kingdom Metazoa; phylum Chordata; class Mammalia; order Diprotodontia; family Phascolarctidae; genus Phascolarctos; species Phascolarctos cinereus. The sequence continues at coordinate 155,861,677 of NW_027555847.1, read as the reverse complement.
TGGGATCCAGCTTAATTGTGTTGAAAGAAAAAAAAAATCCAAAGCATTCCCTTGAAGCTTTACCTGGTTCTCAGATCATTCTCTAATTTGTATGTAGAATGTAGCCCCTTAAAGAGGCTCTGAAAAGTGCCATTTAAAAGTCAGTGTTTAATTGTAGAAATAAATGTGTTACCTCAAAAAGACAGGAGCCACTTTAAATTGAGTAGATTAAGTAACACAATGAAGACAACTACTCTGTCCTTTGGTGTGACCTGGGTATTTTCCAGATCCTATTTCACATGTAGCTGAGGAAATGAATGGCACAGCATTTCTTGTGGAAATGGGGTAAGCAAAAGCACAGAGATAGGAAAGGTCATAGGGGAAATGTGAGTAGTTCACTTCAACTGTTCTATGGGATACATTAGGAAGAAGAATAGTAGATAAGACTAGAAAAGTAAGATGAAGCCAGTTTGTAGAGGGACTTGAATGAATGAATATAGGAGTAGATGGATGAAGGATGGATGGATGAAAAAGAAAAATAGTGCTAATAGTGCCAGGATAAGGAGTTTGGATTTCATTCTTCAGGCAATGGGAAATCATTGAAGAGAATTTTTTTGGGAGGGAGGAGGGTCAGATAAAATGATAGTTAACATTTGTATAAACGCTTTAAGGTTTGAAAAGCACTTTACATATATGATCTCATTTGATTCTCACAGTATCCCTATTATTACCCCATTTTACAGGTGAACCACCTGAGACTCAGAAAAGTTGACTTACCCAAGGTCATACAGTTAGTTTGCATCTGAGGCAGACTCAGTTTGTATATCAAATATTAAGAATTCTATTGATCAAAATTGTTTTTCCAGTGACCATGAAAATGACTTTGACCTCTTTCCCTTTGTGGAGCTACTGATTTCTCCAGCCTCTATATTTCTCTTTCTGCCATTAAAGTGGAGCTCTGAAACCCATCAGGACTCCCCTTGTCACTCTTTCTTTGCACTTTGTTGGGTTAGTGCAACTTTCTTCTCTTATCACTGCTAGAGCCCATTGCTGTCTCCCACCCCCTTTTACCCCAAGCTGGCTTCCTTCCCAACATTAACTGCTGGACCAGCTGTCTAGAAGCAGTTGTGTTCTCCATTATGTCACACCGGGCCTACAATTAGAATGTGGAAACAGTGCAGAATAGGCCCTTTCTGAAACAGTTCCTATAGAGTACAGTCTCACCAAGAGCCTGGGAAAAGTTGTCTGGATTGTGTTACTTAAATTTATTCAAGTTAAAGTGGTCTCTGGCATTTTGAGATAACGCATTTATGCAACTAAACACTGGCTTTTTAAATGGTATTTTTCAGAGCCTCTTCAACTGGTTACTATATACATACAAATTAGGAAGCGGTCTGAAGATTAGACAAAGCCTCAAAGAAATGCTTTGGGGTTTCCCCCCCAATGCAACCAAATAGGACCCCAATATTTTGAGATAGATTATGCTAGGTGTGAATTAGGCTATTTCTTTGTTTCTCTTACTTTTCTGCTCCATTTCACCTGGGGCAGGGATGACTAAAACTTAAACTGCTTCATTTTTTAAAAACAAAGTTAAAATGCTCCCTAGTAGCCAAAGTACATGGCCAAGTCCTTGGCTTTAATAAATGTAGAAACTTGTTTTCAAGGAGTGTCTAATTTGTTGGGTCCTTACAGTCAAAATATACTATTGCCAACTCTTGTTTGGGTTTAAGTGACTTGCCCAGGGTCACACAGCTAGTAAGTGTTTTGTGTCTGAGGCCATATTTGAACTCAGGTCCTCCTGAATCCAGGGCCAGTCCTCTATCCACTGTGCCACCTAGCTGCCCCCCACTGTGCCACCTAGCTGCTCCCTATTGCCAACTCTTGAAAGATCCTGAAGGACTAGATTTGTCTGGGAAGCCATGGAACAGTCCTCTTAAATATTCTGGTGGAGCTGGGTGGATGGCACACATATGTAGTCCCTGCTAGGGAAGCTGAGGCTAGTGGATAACTTGAATTTGGAGGTTCAGAGCTGCGGTAGGCCTAAAGCCCACTGGGCAACTGACACTAAGTCCAGTACCAATATGGTGAGCCCCAGGAGCAAGGGGCCACTAGGCTGCCTAAGGAGGAACAAATTGTCTGAGTTCTGAAAAACAGAGCAGGCCAAAGCTTTGATGACCACCAGTGGGATCAGGCTTATATGTGGATGCTATACTTCTAGCCTGGGTAAGAGAAAGAGACTTAATGTAAAAAAAAAAGTTTTGATGGAAAAATCTAGTGTCCTTGACGACACTGATGATAGCAATAGGGAGATGACAGCGCAGTATAGCAGATAGAGTTTTGGCCTCAGAATGAAGATGACGTGAGTTAAAATCTCAATTCTGACATCTGTTAGCTGTGTGGCTATGGACAAATCGCTCAACATTTTTGTCAATAGTAAACATTTATAAAGCACCTAGTAAGTGCCAGGTGCTATGCTAAACACTGGGGTTACAAGTAAGAAAAAGACAATCCCTTCCCTCAAGAAGCTGGCAATCTAATAGGGGAAGACAATACAAGAAAGGAAGCTGAAAGAGGGAAGAAAAGGGAGGAGGAATAGCAGAGGGTAAATGGGGAGGGGATGATGTTTGTGAAGTTGAAAGCAAGCAGAGCAGCTCATGGAAAATGAAGATTTTAGCTGGTAAGTTCTGAACCTTCTATAAAGGAAGGCTTTGGGAGGAATTTATTGCTCTGTCTTCCAGCCATCCAATCAAAGGGGAGAGGCAGCTGAGGGTGCTAAGAAGTTGCTGAACCTCCAAGATGATACGATTTCATGTGATTTGAACTTCTCCAGGGGGAAGCATGATGTCGTTGGAGTCTATACCAATCAAAGCAACTAATGGAAAAGGAAGCTCTCTGCTGCCTGAGCCAGGTTGCCCGAAGGTAATGTCCACTCCCAGGGTGCTGGTTAGCATTAGGGCAGTCACTAAGGCACTTTGGGCCTTAGTTTTTCATGGGAAGATAAGGGACTTAGACGAGATGCGCTCTGATGTCCTTGGCATCGCTAAATCTATAATCCTCCAATCCTTGTCTATAAAATGAGTGTAAAATGATATATAGAGTACTCACTTCACAGGTTTTTGTTTGACTCAAATGAGATAATGTATATAAAGCATTCTATGATCTTTAAAGCGCCATATTGATGTCAGTCATCATTATTAACAGTGCTTAAAGACAGTGTGGAGAAAACACTGGCTTCAGATCTCAGCTCTTCTACTTACTACCCAAGTGACCTTTGGCAAATCAATTAATCTTTTAGGATTCAGTTTCCTCATCTATGAAGAGTGAGAGAGTTGCACTAGAAGAATTTTAAGGTCCTTTCCAGCTCTAAACACATGGTCCTGTGAAATATTAATTCAATGAATGAACATCTTCCCCAATTCCGAGCTGCTCTTGCATTGTTGGGAATCGTGGTTACTTTGTTGTAAAAATGTAAGTCATTGGGAGGGTAAGAGCTTCGAGTGGGGGGTCTGAGCATTTCCAAATGGAGTCATGCTCCCAATTGCCCTCAATGCAATTAAGGCCCTGCTTCATTAACTCTAATTGTCTTGGGCTAGACTCTAGGTCTGAAACATTCATTCCGTGAGAATAGTTAAGTGGTTTTCTATTTAGCGGGATGACCGTGCTTGCTCCCTTTCTTATTCCAATGGGATATGAAGGAAATTTGAGAGCATGAATATTTCTTCTTGCTGATTTGCTGCTCTTTGAGTTCCTGAAAATGTTTGCATGTTCCTTCTAAGGACAGGAGAGTTACTATTCGACGTGGAATGGCTTCTGGAACCAGACAAGATATCCATTAGTCAAGCCCCTTTCCCTTCTACTGTGGGTGTTGTTTTGCCATTTGCTCTCTTTCAGTCTCTTGCCTCTTCTCCTCCCAGTCAAAGTGAGTGTGTTTTGTTGATGCCATCTTAATTCTGTGACCATTTAATGCAAAGGAGATTTTTAAAAGAACATTTTGAGGGACTTAACAATCCAATTCCCCTCTTACTAATTTGATTTGTAGGAAATAGGAGAGGATGGCATTCTGAATAGAGTGCTTTTAAATGGATCAGTGTTGTTTTCTTGTTCAAGAACAGTAAATAGGCAAAGACTGGGTGCCATATTAAATATGTCATTATGTGGGAAATGCATGTTTAATGAATGACCATACCCGACCATCTCCCAGGGATGAGTCCCTAATCCTAGATGATAGCATGTAGCACCTATTAGAGATATGTTGTAGTGGAAAGATCACCAAATTTGGAGTCAGAAGACCTAGGTTCAAATCCTAGCATTACCACTTATGTGACTGTAGACAAGTCATGTCTTCTTTAAGGTCATCAGTTTCCTCATCGATGAAGGCCAAGTTGGATTAGATGGCCTTAAGGCTCTTTCCATCTCTAGAGCCTTTGATTTTATGATCATTTTCTTCTTCTCCTCCTCCTCCTCCTCCTCCTCCTCCTTCTTCTTCTTCTTCTTCTTCTTCTTCTTCTTCTTCTTCTTCTTCTTCTTCTTCTTCTCCTCCTCCTCTCCTCTCCTCCTCCTCCTCCTCCTCCTCCTCCTCCTTCTATCTCAGTCATGCCTGACTTTTCATGACCCTATTTGAGGTTTTCTTGGCAAAGATCCTGGAGTGCTTTGTCATTTCCTTCTCCAGCTGATTTTTACAAATGAGGAAACCGAGGCAGCCAATCTGCCAGAATAACAGAGTTGGGAGAGACTTTAACAAGTAATAGAAGAGTATCATAGAATCAGACCTAGAGCTGGTGGAGATAGTCAAACCTGTCTAATTCAATCCCTACTCTTCCCTGCTTCTTATTTTATAGATGAAGAAACTGAGACCCAGGGAGAAGTGATTTGACCAAGGGTCACACAGGGAGCAAGTTAGTGGCAAAGCTGATATTTGAATGTAGGTCTCCTGATTCCAAATCCAGGCTCTATCTGCTGCTCCCATGCTACTTTTCATGGCATAGCATCAGGACATTTAAAATCTGGCTGGGGCTTTGAGGAGAAGGCATGACATTTTGGAGAGGATTCTGGATTTGGAATCTGGTTCAACTCTTAGCCTCGGTTCAAATCCCAGCCTTGACACTCAACCTCTGTGTGATTTGGCAAGACACTTAAATTCTCTGGGCCTCAGCTTTAAAATGGGGAGTTGGAGTAGATGGCCCTTAGGGTCCTTTCTAGCTCTAAATCTGTGATCATCTAAAACCCACATTTTATTGATTAGGAAACAGCTTGAGAGAGGGGGAGTGATGTTCCCAGAGTGCTATATAGGGTCAGAGGTGAGAGTAGTACTTGGGTCACCTACTTCATAGTCTGCTACTCTTTCCCTTACACCAGTGTTTCCCAAATTAATTTGGCCATAAAACACTTCTGGGCTTGTCCCACCTATATTAGTGGAAAATCCCAAAGTTTTTCAATGGGCCTAAGAGTATTAATATCTGTGGGATAAAGGGGAGCCTGGGAAACATTGGAGCTAAATAGAAAAAATTAAGCCTATTTCCATGTGGAAAAAAATCATTACGTATCCTAAGTATTTTTGATAACATATAATTTCATATTAAATATTCAAAAAGGAAAAAACAACACAAAGTTTAACATTTTCTCACTGAACCCCGTCATGCGGAATGACAAGGTCCTGTAGAACTTGGTTTGGAAAAGAATACTCAGTCTTATGCTGCCTCTCAAAGCCACCTAGCCTCCATATGAGATTTCTCTAACCCATCCCAGGTAAATGAGAATGAAGCTATTTTCAAAGTCTTCCATGGAAGAAAGCTACATCATCATTGTTGTTCAGTCATTTAAATTGTGTCCAACTCTTTGTGACCCCCATTTGGGGTTTTCTTGGCAAAGATACTGGAGCAATTTGCCATTTCCTTCTCCAGCTCATTTTTCAGATGAGGAAACTGAGGCAAACAGGATTAAGTGACTTGCCCAGGGTTATACAACTAGTAATTGTCTGAGGCCAGATTTGAACTCATGAAGGTGAGTGTTCCTGACTCCATGCCCAGCACTCTATCCATTGCACCACTTAGCTTTTAAGCCATTTAACTGACTCAAGAAATTCTTTATCTATAATTAATCCTTCTTTTCTGCATTAAGCACCAAAAGATTATTGGTGCAGTGGAAAGAACACTATGTTCTGGCTTTGACCTTTTTATTAATTAGGTATATGACCTTGAACAAGTCACATCATCTCTGTTTTCTCCTTTGTAAAGTAAGGAGGGGGGACAAGATAATATCTGTCTCTAACGTTCTCCGAGTCTATAAGGGTGCTTCACTGGCTATTAAGAGAACCAGCTATTCACTGGGAAATAGAAATGGAATAAAAAAAGCAATAAAAATAGCAAATGAAATATGTAATTTTGGAAAGAAATATTATACAAAAATAGCAATAAAATTTATTTTAAAAAAGGAGAAAGCATTTTATTATATGAGATGACTTTCTAGGAAGGGTAAGGGGAAAGATACAGGGGGAAATGCAGGTTGATGTGAAAAGCAAAGGTATCTATAAAAATTTATTTAAAAAAATAAAGAACACCAGCTATTTCTTCTCCCTGCCTATAAAGAGAAGATAGACAGGGAAAAAGAATATTTATGTTTAGTGTCTTTTTGCCCTCTGTGGTCCTCCACCTCTCAGCATGCTGACATTTCTGGAGCTGCTGACAAATCCTGAACAAGTGGTCATATCATGAACATTGTTTTGGGAAGGGATTTTCTTCTATATCAGCAAGTCCTGGGATTTTGAGCATTTGGCCTAGACAGCATTGTAGTAAGCTGGCTTTCAATAAAACAGATACAATTTTTCCTGGGGTGGTGGTGGCGGCAGTGGCATTTAATAAAAACTATTAGAATCTAGGCTCTGACAAGGCAGAGACTATGTATGCTTTTACTGGGTATTCTCCATGTTTAACATGTACTTGGTCCATAGTATTAAATAAATGCCTGGTTTTTCTAAAGTAGATTTTTATTGGTCTATTTATTTTTTTATATGACCTCCACTTCCCACTGAATTTCCCCTTAACACTTCAGAAAGCCATCCTTTATAATAAAGAATAAAAAAGGGAAAGAAAAATACAACCAGCAATAATAATCAACACATCTAGAAAGTCTGACATTATGTGTCGGGTTTCACACCATTGGACCCTCATTTCTATTATCCATTTTCCATGCTTCTATTAGGTTTTCATAATTTCAGGGGCTCTGGCAATTTCTTTCTCTGCATCTCCACTGTTTTAGCTCACTTGATGTCATTGCCCAAGTTTATTCCTTGACACCAGGATGTTTTCTCTGAGTTGCTCAATAGTATCTTTTGTTTCCTTTTGTGTTAGAATCCATTCCGGTTGGTAATCCAACTACTCTAACATTTTTCAATTCATTGTTAGTTTTGCTTTTATTCTCCATCTTCCCTGCTTCAATTAGGTTTTTATGGGACCCTCATTCCTGCAGGAGGTGGGAGGGAATCGTCTTTTCATATCTCTTCTTGGGGTTCCATTTAGTCACTATAAACTCACAACATTCAATTTCAGTTATTTGGTTATTCTTTCTGTTTACATGGCTGGAGTCACTCTCTATATTGTTAACTTGGTTCTGCTAATTTCACTTTTCATCAGTTCATGTCTTTCTATGCTTCTCTGTATTCCTCATGTTCATCATATCTTATCACACAACAATATTCCATTATGTTAATGTACTACACTTTGTTCAGTCATTCTCTAATTGATGGACAAATGCTTTGTTGTCAGATAGAGAGCTAGGCTTGGAGATCTGGTATCAAGTCCTGTTTTTGAAAGGTATGCACTATGTGACCCTAGGCAAGTCCTTTACCCTCTCAGTGTTCCAGGTTAGAGGTGCCATACTCTTAGCTGTGACACTCCTGAACGTAGCCTGCACCAGATTAAAATGTAATTGGGAAATGTTGAACAAAATAAGTAAAAATACAATAAAATGTAAATAAGATAACATTTTAAAACTAAGTCAATATGCAGAGACAGGGATTCTTATGTACAAATGAGTGGCCCTGGTTGCCATCATTAGTCATCTTGACTTATGTCTTGCCACTGGACTCCGATAACTCTGAAGGAGAGAGTGAAGCTGATGATTGCACAGCCTACTCCACTTAAATTCAATTCACTTGCAAGTCAAGAGATCACCCTCCTGATGTCAATGGTCCTCTTCAAAAATGAAGGATGAACAGCAATCTGTGCGTAAAAGTAGAAAATGATCCCTGAGGACTCACCTGGCCAGTTTGAGTTGGACAGTGCTGCTATTTCCCTTTCTTTTTCTTCTCCATCTCCTCCTCCTCCTCCTCCTCCTCCTCCTCCTCCTCCTCCTCCTCCTTCTTCTTCTTCTTCTTCTTCTTCTTCTCCTCCTCCTCCTCTTCCTTCTCCTCCCCCTTTTTCCTCCTTCTTCTTCTTCCTTCTCCTCCTGTCTCTCTGTCCTCATGGAGAGTCCTACTGTTATGTGTGGGCACCCTGTCCAAAGGAATATAGTTTTTAATCAGTTATACTTCACAAGGTATCTTAGGTTTGAAGGCTAGATTTTTTCACTTCTATATTTATTTATTCTATCATTATTTTTTCAAAAAGCAGCACAATTAACTCTTTTGTCTCATGTAGTTTCATTTAAGATTCTTGAAATATAGCTTCAGAAAAAAAGGTTTTGAAAAAGCCCATCATAACTCAAATGGAGCTACTTGACTATGGCCGGGCTTCCACTCCTGTCTCTGACGCATACTGGCTATATGACACATATTGGGCAAATAAATCATGCAACCTACCAGTGCCTCAGGTGACTTTCTAAAGCCTATAAGTTGCAGAATAGTTATTGATCTATACTGGTAGTGGGGATGCCGTCAGTGGATTAAATCAAAGGTCTAAACATAAAACAGGAAACCCCTTCAGCTCAGCTTTTCCTATTGAAAGGAAGGAAAGAAAAGACATGAAAGGCATTTATTAAGCTCCTATGTGCCAGGCACTGTGCTAAATATTGCCTCATTTAATCCTCACAACAACACTGGGAGGTAGATGCTGTTACCACCCTCATTTTACAATTGAGGAAACTGAATCTGACATAGGGTAAGTGACTTACCCAAGATCAATAAAGCTAGGAAGTATCTAAGGGTGTATTTGAACTCAGGTCTTCTTGACTCCAGGTCTAGTACTCTGTCCACTATGCCACCTTGCTGCCTCTATCTATTGTCCCACCTTCCCTAACCCTGACACATTGACAGATTTGACAGTACATCTAAAAGCTGAGGAGTAGAGACTCATAGTCATCTTTGATAGTTCTAATGTTGTGGACTCTAACCTTGACCTTGCTTTTTACTCAGACTTTTAGGTGGTCTTGGTACAAGTCTATCAAATGCTCAGTGCCTTGATCTTGCCATGACTCCTTCAGATCAGGAAGAATATTCTATCAGCTCTGCTTCTGGTCTACTGAATGGCTTAGGTGTTAACAAGGAAGACGTACTGTCTAGTTCAATTTTGTTCAGAAGAAAGAAGAGAACTAGAAGAGTGATTGATGAGGATATTTCCTTCCCTCAGTCCTTTTCCTGTTCTCCTTGGCTGGCTGTTTCTTTCACTCTCCTACCTCCCATCCACCCTCTGCCTCCCACCCCTGGAACTCCAAAGGAAGCCTCACCCACTGTACCTATTTTTGCCTGGTGAAGTGTGGGCAAATTTACCTGCTTGCATGCCTCAGACATCTCTGTGCTGCATCACAGAGTGAGCACTTTTGTTCAGATTTCTTTTTAAAGCTATTTAAAAAAAGAAACAGACGCACACTGTGAAGACTGAATACCAGCATTTCTATCATCTGTTGTCATGACACACAGCTGACGTGGGAGCCCTCCCCAGCAACGAGGGCTGATGGTGAGATGGGTTTAAATTTGGTGCAGATTTCTGCAAGAGGCAGCTGTCAGAAATACGTTTGGGTTGAGAGGAAGGGGAGGGAAACAAATAAGCAATGGTTGTCTATGATGATGATAATAATAATGATGCTTAATCATAATAATAACATCGATAAGTGCCTTGCACCACAGCAGCCCATTTCATCCTCATATCTCAAAGCACTTGGGCCAACACTAATTCAGCCTCAAAACCCTTCCCTGCAGGAGCCATGGTCCTTGTTTTGCATCTGGAAAATGGAGATAAAGAGATCTGATGACTTGTTCCAGCTCATGCTAGGAAGTTAGCAAGGGTGGGAGCTGAACTCGAGCAATCCTGATCCCCAGTTGTGTGACCAAATCATTTATCAGGCTTTTGTGGCAGAATGGGACAGGCAGAGATAGGCGAATGAAAGAACCATTACTTCCTCCCTCCTTGTTTAACCCTTGGGTGTTCTTGATGCAAACCTATGCATTTGGGGCTTTGGTGCCAGAAGGAAAAAGGATGCTGAGCTCCTTTCCTGTGTATTGCTGCATTATTTTTCAATTGCTTTCTCTAGGCTTGAGACATTGAAGAAGCTGGAATTGGAAGTAGAATGTAGAGATGATATAAAATGTCCAGGAATTTTTAATCTAGTGTCTATTGATAGATTTCAAGGGGATTATGGAACTGAAAAGGGGGGAAATTAATACATTTTTATTTCAAAATAATTGATTTCTTGTGTAATCCTATGAATTTTAGTTTATGTATTTAGGAACATTATCCTGAGAAAGTCCATAATTTTTACTAGCAGATCCATGACACAAAAGGAGTCTACTGAAACAGTCCTTAGTCCATTGAATTGTACTTTTAAAAAGGTTAAAAATGCTTGCTCTGGTATAATTATCTCATTTGTAGATCATAAAGGGGAAGTGACCAGGTAGAGGTGCAAGAATTGGGAATTGACCCCAAGTTCCCTGACTCTAAATTAACACATCAATCTTCCAAACATTCTCCTGCCATTCACTTGGGTTTACCTTATCGTAGGATTTAGATCCAGAAGGATTATCAGAGCTCATCTCTTCCCACCTTCTCATTCATAGATGAAGAAACAGAGACCCAGAGAGAAGTAACTCGTCCAAAGTCACACAGGTATTAGGTAGCTGAACCAGGATTTAACCCTCAGCCTTCTGACTTCAAATCTATATTTTTCCAATGCACTACAATGCCTCTCATATCCCCCTCCCCTTCCCCTCTCATCCTCCTACACTGGGGTGTCTGGTCACTAGGGAGAGGATGAACTCTATGTTCTTGTTAACTGTGCTCACAGATTATCTCTATGTGAAAATGAATAGAAACCAACCTACAGCATCCATCTTAATGACCAAACTGGAGGAGTCTTTGGAGCATGCTCAGTGTACTAGTATTGAAGACTTAAGAGTTCCAGATCTCTTGGGCTGATCTTATGCAGAAAAGAGAAAACAGTCTGATACTGAAATAGCTTCTTGGATGAGACAATTGAATTACAGAATCTTAGAATTTAAAGGAACATAAGACATTGTTTCATTTAATTCCTATTCAAAGCAGAGATCCTGTCTATAATACCCCAAAAATGTGGCCATCTAACACTAGAAAGATTCTTTCCATCTGTTGACAACTTTCATTGTTAAAAAATTTTTCCTTGTATTGACTGAGCTGAAATCTCCTTCACCAGAAACTCCATCCATAGGCTCTAGTTTTGTCCTTCAGGGCCAGCATAGGAAGACTAATACTTTCCCCCACATGATTTTCAGTCATTTTTTAGTCATGTCTGACTCTTCATGACCCCATTTGGGGTTTTCTTGGCAAAGATACTGGACTGGGTTGCCATTTCCTTCTCTAGCTCATTTTACAGATGAGAAACTAAAGCAAATGGGGTTAAGTGACTTGCCCAGGGTCATAAAGCTAGTAAGTGTCTGAGGCCAGATTTGAACTCATGAAGATGAGTCTTCTTCATTCCAAGCCCAGTGTTCTATCCAATGTACCACCTAGCTGCCCCTTCCCCCACGGGATAGTCCTTCAATTATTGTAATCATATTCCTTACGAGTTTTCTATTCTTCAGGTGCAATGTGCCTAGCTTCCACGATAGATCTTTTTATGACATAGTGTCAGATCTTTTCACTGTTCTGATCACTGCCTTTGGAATGTGTTCTAACTTACCAGTGTAATGTGGTGCCTTGAAATGAACATCATACTCTGGATGTGGTCTCATCAGAGATGAATATCATGGAACTTTCATATTCTGGAAACCATGTGTCTTTTAATGTCATCTAAAATGGCACTTTTTTTCTATTTTTTTTTTCTGCTGCTGTGTCATCCATGTTGAGCTTGTCTTACCTTAAAATCCACAAATTATTTTCGTATGTACTGGCGTCTAGCCACAACTTCCCCATAATCTACTTGTACTTTTGATTTTTTTGAACCTAAGTATAAAAATTGCTATTTTTTTCTCATTTAGCTTGGTTATATCACATGTGGCCCATTATTCCATCAAGCCAAGACCCTTTACCTTTTTGTGTATTGTGCCATCCTATATGCTGGTTATTCCTCCTCCCTTCCCTGGATAATCTGCCAAGCTCTGTTGTAGAGAGTGCAATTCCAATGGGCTGGCCATGTAGCCCAAATGTCAAATGTACATTTACTTAAAAGACTATTTTACAGAGAACTTGCATAAGACAAGTGCTCACGCCGAGGTCAGAAGAAGCAACACAAGGACACTCTCAAGGTCTTTCTTCAGTATTGATTTGGAGACATGGGAGGCACTGGCACAGTACCACCTAGTGTGGTGTGCCCACATCAAAGAAGATGCTGCGCTCTATGAGCAAAGCCAAATCATAGTAGCACAAAGGAAATGTGAGATGCACAAGTCTAGAGACATTGCCATTCCAAATGTTCAAAGAGACTATGTGTGCCTGACCTGTGGTAGAGCCTTCCAAGCTCATGTTGGACTGATCAGCCACAGTCAAACACACTGTAGCTTGACCCCAACATTGTGATGTCATACGTCATTGGTCCTTTTCCAGCATGAAGGACAAACAACAACAAAGTGCAAATGGGTTAGTCGTGACATCTGTGCCTTCACCTAAGTCAGAGGCTATAAGCAAATGTTGACCAAAAGACACATTGTAGAACAAACCCAAGATATGGCCGAATTGTGGAATGCTAGGAAAATGCCAGATCAATTGGTTGCCATAAGCAGCCATAAGCATCAAGGCAAAGTAGCTCATTTAGAAGAGTGATTTCAGGCAGCCTACGAAGGGTCCAGAAATCTCACCTGCTGAGACACAGGACATACAAACACCTACTCAACCAAATGATTGATCAAAAAATATCTTTCAGTGCCTATCAGGTACACAGAATGGTGTCAGGCAACCAAGGGTTTAGTGTGGAAAAAAGTGAAAGACGTGTTTAATAATAATGTTCAATTAATGTTTAACAATATTAATAATGTTTCAGAGTTAATAAATGGGTAGATACAACTACAGGGAAAATGAAGTATTGGACATGTGACTAGCTTCATATGTACAGATACCAGCTTTCAGGAGGAGACAAGATTGTGCAGTAGAAAGAGTCAGGATTTGGAGGCAGAGGTCCTGCCATTTACTATCTGTGTGACTTAGGATGGGTTACTTAATCTCTCTGGGATTCAGTTTCTGAAATTGTAAAATACAGTAAGAACCTTCCCATCTCTGGGTTTCTGGACTATCTGGCCTCTAAGATCATTTCCAGCTTCAAATACATAATCCTGCGAGCCTATCCAGCACTCAGCCTAGTGCCTGACACATAGTAGGTGCTTAATAAAAGTTGTTGATTGACTCACCTGTTCTTAATAGCTCCTTACATATCAATATACATTTAGAGATTGTATTTCTGTATTTAAGCATAGCTATGATGCTCAAATGAAAGGGAAGGACGGTGTCAATAGTGGCCACCCTCAATGCCAGCTGTTAATAAAGAGAAGAGTAAGCCAAGAGTATTCATTTACAAGCTTAGGCTCATCAACAGAGTATAGTGGATTGAATTTACTATGACTCTCAGAATACCAAAAGCATCCTGGATTCCCCCCACTCCCAGCCCCCCTTTCTGATATGAGTTGATCATGAATGGTTTTTAGGTGAGTTCTCTGAGTCACTTTAGCTGGTGTCTCGGCAGCTGGCTACCACCCCGGCCTTTGCACAGTGTTAAATTTATTGGTAGAAGATGTTTACAGAGCCAGAAGAGGTGGGGGTGTAGCGTTTGAGGGGCCTCAGAAGGAGGGTGGGATTATTGCTTTGGGAAGTATTATGGTTAATAGGAATGAGTTCATTGGCTATAGGATTGCTTGGTAGGGACCACAGTGATCATTTAATGCCCCTCCTTTCCTTGCCACAGTCAGGACTGTGATCCATGAGGTTTGGAAGTACACTATCCTCAGCCAGGAAAAAGGCCAGTTGGGGCCAAAGGAACTTTATAGGATCATAGGTTTAGAACTGGATGGACTTCAGAGGCCACCCAGCCCAACCCCTTTATTTTTATAGATGGGGAGACTGAGGCTTGGTAGGGGAATTGGTGCCTAACATTGCATGAGAGCTGGGATGTAAGTCCAAGACTTAACTGCAAATGCAAGGTTCTGTCCACTCCAAAGCTATATTTATATGGCAGTCGTGCTGAAAAAGTATGGATGATAGTTCTACTACTTAACAGGATGCTCTGCAGGAGCTCTTATCTTCTCTTAGGCTATTTAGCCACTCCAGAGCATATCCAGCAATGAGTATGTCAAGTGTCTAAATTTAAATACTTTTAAGTATTTAAAATATTCGCTTTTAAAGTATTTAAATTTAAATCATTTAAAAAGAGAAGCTTCAGAAACACCAAACAATTCTGCCATATTTTCTTTGAGGGGGCTAAGATCATAGATTCAGATCTAGACTTGGAAGGGACCTCAGAGGACGTCTAGTTCAACCCCCTCATTTTACTGATGAAGAAACTGAGATCTAAGAGAATAAATGACTTGCCCAAGGTCATGAATGTAGTAAGTGACAGTCAGGATTTGAAACTAAGTTCTAGGACTCCAATAAGTAAATAGGACTGTTATTAAACCTCCAGAAGTTTTGGTGGGTTCCCTCCCCCAAGTCTGGGATTGGTCTGAGTGCACCTGGAGAAAGGCAGCTAGCATGGTGAAGGACCTTGAGATTGGGTCACATGAGGGCTAGTTGAATGAATTGGGAATGTTTAGCAGAGAAGAGAGTAAGGGCATGACAGGGTCAGCAGATCTCTTAAAGAATATGAAAGGCTGTCATGTGAAAGAAAGGTTAGTCTTTTTCTGCTTGGTGCCACTTGGCAGACCTAAGAACAGTGGGTGAAGCAACAACGGAGGAGCATTGAGGCTCCACACAAGAACACACTTCCTAATGATGAGCAGCTATCAGAAAGCGGAACGGGCCACCTCTACACCTCTGCTGGAGATCTTCGAGCAAGGTTGGATGATCACTTTCTGGAAGCATAGAGGGTATTTTTGCTTAGGCTCAGTCTGGATTAGAAAACCTCTGAGGTTCCTTCCAACTCATAGATGCTGTGGGTAAATACAAAGATTGGCAAGCCCTGAAATCCAGATCTAATGGTATAAATCAATGGTACAAATGCCCTGTTCTTTAACTGGCTAATGAGATATTGTTATTCTGGTGGCTTGGGAAACGTTGTTTCTCTCTATCTGTCTGTCTGTCTGTCTCTGTCTCTGTCTCTCTTTCTCTCCCCTTCTCCAGTTTCTCTTCTCCTCCTCCTCTCCTTTTTTTCCTTCCTCTTGTTCTCTTTCTTCTCTCTCTCTCTCTCTCCCCTCTCCCTCCTCCACTCTGTCTTTCTCTGTCTCTTCCCTCTTCTCTTCCCACCTCTCTCACCGCCCCCCCTTCTCCTTTCTCTCCCTCCCTGCCTCCCCCTCCCCCTCAGTGCCTCTGTCTCTCTCTTATGCTGTCTTTCTCTGCCTGCTCACCTGTTGGTCTCCCCACCCATCCCAAGTCTCTCCCTCCTCAGAATCCATATTTTCTTTCAAGATTCAAATCAAGTAGCACCTTCTACATGAGACCTTTCCTGACCCTCCCCCCACTAACTCATACTCTCCTCTCCAAATCACCTTCTAGCTATTTTGTATCAGAGGCAGTTGGTGGTGTAGTAGATGGCACTCTGCACCTGGAGTTAAGAAGACCTAAGGTCGAATCCTACCTCAGACACATACTAGCTGTGTAACCCTAGGCAAATCATTTAATCTCTATTTGCTTTAATTTCCTAATCTGTAAAATGTGGATAATAATAGCATGTACCTCACAGGGTTGTTGTGAAGATTAAATAAGGTAATAACTGTAAAGCACTTAGCACAATGTCAGGTACACAGCAAGCACTATATAAATGTTAGCTATGATGGTGATCCTAGTAGCTTAACTTAATTTCTGTCTGCTAGTTTCCTATCTGTAAAAATGGGAATAATATTAGCCCCTACCTCCCAGGGTTTTTATGAGGATCAAATGTGATAACATTTGTAGAGTGCTTTGGAAACTTTAAAACTCTACATAAATGCTAGCTATCCTTAATATCGTGTACGTTTTGTGCACACCTATATGTATACATGTTGTCTTCCTTGACTAGGTAGTAAGCTCTTTGTGGGTGGGAATTGTTTTGTCTTTGTATCCCCAATGCTTAACGCAGAATTGTGGTATACAGTAAGAGTTTAATAAATGCTTGTTGATGGATTTAAAAAACACTAAAAAAAATATCAAAAAACCCAAACTCTGGCAACAAAGTAGGTGGCCCAAAGCTAAAAAAGAATTTTAATAAGACGTACAATGACAATAAGGCAGACTTCAGGAAAGAGGATTTGCATTTCCATTTTGCTAGTTGGAGCCTGGAAAAATGCCTCAGGAAATTCAATATTAAAGTTGATTGTCTTTCTTCAACTTGTCCTGCTCAGCTTTTTCCTTCATTGCCCCTGTAAAGTGCCATTAGTATTGATCCCTTTTGCCATGTGTTACTGGGCCACAGGAATTTTCTTTCTGTGGTCTGAGAATGAATGATATGGTAATGAATCCTCTGGCCTAAATAAATGATAACTTTTCTACCTCTCACCTACTATTTGCTTGTACTCCTTCCCTTAAAATAACGATGCATTTTATGAAGTTGAATTTGATCAACACATTTCAATAGAATAAATTCCCTCGCCCCTTTTAAAATGCCAGTTCTATCTGGCTAATCTAACTGATTCATAGTATAGATCAATGTGGGTAGATTGTTGTTGTCAGTCATTTAAGTAACTCTTTGCAACCCCATTTGGTGTTTTCTTGGCAAAAATACTAGCATGGTTTGCCATTTCCTTCTCCAGCTCATTTTACAGATGAGGAACTGAAGCAAAGAGGGTTAAATGACTTGCCCAGGTTCACACAGCTAATAAGGGTCTAAGGCAGGCTTTTGAACTCATGAAGATGACTCTTCCTGATTCCAAGCTCAGTGCTCTGTCCACGTACCACCTAGCTGTCCATGTGGGTAGATGGATGGGATCAAAAGGAAAATTCTTTGGGCTTTCACCCTGATTAATGAGGCAAAATTAAGTACAAGGAGCATTAAAAGGAATTTATTAAAAGTACATCAAGGTTGCTGCATGTTGACAGACAGTCACTGAAAATCAGTAATGGCTTCAAGATGGAGCCAGCTTTTATTGATAACTTTCATAGCGAGATAAAGACAACCTGGATATGTCCATGGCAATAAAAGGGACTGGGCCATTGCATCTCAGTTCTTCCCCAAGGTAGCATGCACATGACAATTTCCAGGTACAAACAGGTAGGGGGTGACTTACTCCTTAAGGACTAGCAGATAGTACAAAGCAGCAGACTTGTTGATGCTTCCCCCAACACTGATTGACAAGCAGGTCTGGGAACAATCAGTCACTGAATTAGTGTAATTTTCAATAATGTTAAATGTGTGTGTGTGTGTGTGTGTGTGTGTGTGTGTGTTGGAATGAAGGTCAGAAAAAGACCAAAGGTAAAGGAAAGGATAAGGTAATTATTTATAGCATCCAATGAAATCCTGCAATGAACTAAGAAATAGGCCAGTTAGTAGGATGTAAATAAAGCATAAACAATGAAAAGAAGTATCTTTCCACTTTTACTGTGTCCAGCAGAGAACACAAATGACCATGTAGAAAGAGAAGATATTACTGGCACTTTGGCTTCAGGCAATGCATTTAAAATTTTTAGTATTTTTTTATTGATAATGTAGTGAGGGCTGTCCCCCTACATGTAGTATTGGGGTGTCATGTGGCTCAGAGGGAAGCAGAATAGACATTTCTACCCTCTACTCTCCCTACCCTTCTTAAAGGAAGACTATTTCCTGCCAGGAAGGGTAGCAGGAGGTAGAAGGCAGATGCTTGGCCACATTACTCTCCTCAGAGAGAGAGGGGTTGCCAGGCTAGAACTATGTCTATTCGTTCCTTTAAATATCATTAGGCTAGAGGATGTGATTTTCAGGTTCAGTCTAACTCCTGATTGCTGTTTCACTAATTAGGGTGAGGGCAGGACTTTCAGTTTTATATCTAAGGCTTCCTTTCCCACCAAATACCAGTCCCACAATGAAAACACGTAGTAGATAGGCAAGAAACCCATTTATCCAAGTTGATAGCAAAAATGGACATCAGAGAATGCATACATAGGAGAATATATACCAGACAACACAGAGTGAAGGAGCTCTCCTACTGGGAATGAGTTAATTCAGCTCAATTAACAGAGTCCTAGATCTTACCCAAGGGGAAGTTCCCCAAAGTCTCTAATGTAGCAAGATAGAGGTAGGGACATGATGAAGACTGTCAGCTCCTCTCACATTGGCCTCGTCTCAGAGTCGTTTCCTTCAGAAACCTGAAATGGGGCCATCATCTTCTGTCTTTCCTCTCAAAGCTGGAAGCCAGAAGTGCCTAAACTGACCGCAGAGTATGAAGCAACTTTGAAGAAACTCAATGAGACAAGCTGTCCACTCTGCCACTCTAGCCAGCTCTGCCCCACTTGTTACATAGTGGCATTGACCTCCACCAATGAGGAGAGAGTCCCATGCCAATGGGCTTTGGGACTGGAATTACAATAACTTGCTTTATACCAACTTCTGTTCCAAAATATCCCTTTTCCATCCCCTATTCAGTGAACCAACCTTTGTGAAAAAGATTAAAAAAGAAAGAAGAAAATCAACTCAGCAGAACCAATACAGCAACTGTGCTGGATGATATAGTCAATATTCCATACTATAATCTGCAAGGAAGGGAGAAAAGTACCTTTTGTCAATTCTTTTCCATAACTAAGCCTGATTATCATATTGGTAGTTATTCAGTTTTGCTGTTGTTTTAATTTATACTGTTATAGTAACTGTGGATATTGTTTTGCTGGTTCTACTTACTTCACTCTGCATTAGTTTACATAAATCTTACCATGCTTTTCTGAATTCTTCAAATAGGGGAGTACTGGTCATTAACCAATTGATTTCTCCTCTCCTCCCTGCTAGCCAATGTAATCACAGAAAGCAAAGGACAATAGCAAAGGTAACGAGCTATTATTATGTTAACAAAATCTTAAATAAACTTTAAACAAGTATCTCTCCACTGTGACTCCTTATAAAGTGTGAAAACATTTATCTGATTGAATTGGAAGGGGAGTTTGGGACTAGCTGGTTGAAAACTGGCCATACCCCTAGAGGCTTTTAAATAGCTAAATGTGCCAGCCACATTCTGCCTAAGAGTTCAAGAAAGTTCTTGAGGCTAGTTTGAAGAGGAGACCTCTGCACCTAAAACAAAGGCAAGAGGATTGGAGATTTTCTTTCTTCCTCTGACATTGGCAATAATGGCTAAAATTGGAGTCATTCAGCCAGCCAGAGACACTTTCTCCATCAGTTAGGGACTTCATCAGTTCAAGAGAGTTTAAGGCATAGTAAAGGGAGTATATCCATTATACACATTTTCCAGTTAGACACAGAAGGGCAGTCACTTGAGGAGAGATGTGGCTTCTAGCATAGTGACCCCTGGCAGAAGAGAAAAGAGCTGACCATGGATTTACTGGAGACCTGACTTTGGTAATTAAGAATTGAGCTGTGGAGAGGACTCCACAAAGAGACAAGGAATATAGAAGTCATGTAGTATGGGAGGTGTGAGCTGCCTTGCCACATGTACTCTCTACATGTGTATCTTACTTCCAAGGTACTCTAAGTTTGTGCTCACTCTTCTCATGGATACTTGGTATATTTGTGGGATAGTATCCTGTAGGCTTTTCAAGTGAATGTTTAATGACTATTGTTCTTCCTATACCATCTTAGTAAATGCCTTTTCTGTGAGCTATTAAAGGTAAGCACAAAGTTCCACCTCACATCCCTTAAATCAACAAAGCTGACAAAAAAAAAAGGAAAATGACAAATGTTGAAAGGGTTTTGGGGATAACAGGCACATTGATATCCTATTGGTAAAATTGTGAATTGGTTATAACCATTAAGGAAATCATTTTGGAACTATGCCCCAAAAGTTATTAAACCATGCATACCCTTCCAATAATACCAGCACTAGACCTATACACTAATGAGCTCAAAGAGGAAAAGGTCTTATATTTATAAAAATATTTATAGCAGCCCTTTTTGTAGTGACAAACAACTAGATATTAAGGGGGTACTCATCAGCTGGGAAATGGCTGAACAAATTACGGTATGTGAATGGAATAGAATACTATTGTACTATAAGAAATTTTTATGATATGATTTCAGAGAAACCTTGGAAGACTTGTATGAACTGAGGCAGAATGCAATGAGTAAAACCAGGAGAACAATTTATACTACAGTAATAACAGTATGAAAACTAACAATTTTGAAAGATTTAAAGAACTCTAATCAACACAATGATCCACCACAATTCCAGAGGAGGAATGATACTGCTTTTGGACTGAAGGCAAAAATATAGAGTGAAACATACATTTTTTGGACACAGCCAACATAGAAATTTATTTCGCTTGACTATGCATATTTATGCAGTGGAAGGGGGAAGGGAGATGGGAAGGAAAAAAAAGGAACACTTGATACTGAAAAAATATATAATTAAAAAAATAAAGACAAGCACACTAGTGGCAACTCAGAAGTCATAGTTTTAGAAGGGTGGCCCCACAAAGGCACTCTCCTGAAACCTGAGAATAGTGATACTTGTGGCAACCAAACCTGCAAAACTGAGTTTCAAGATAAGAAATTAGCATCAGGGAGTTAAACTATGGGGGCTTTATTTGGGATATATTTGGGTCCTCTACACATTTTCGAGGACCAACTGGAAATACTCTCCATTCAGCACTTTATTTCTTTAATGTCTTAGTATTACAGGGAATCTCCTGGAGGAAAATTAGCTTCCCTATTACCTCTTCTTTTGTTTTAGATAAACTATAACTCGGTCAGTTTTCTGTTATGTTTCATTTACAAGCCAGATCATTTTCTTTGAAATAACTTCTGCATGGTCAGATATTTGTGAACTGCTGTCTACTGTATTGTCATGCATATTACAAGTATGGAAGCTGGTTTGGACAGTCTGGTTGTTGCATCCATGGAATAAACAGCATTTCACCTACAGCAGAGGTGCCAAATATGCCCTCCCTTGCTGGCCCACATAGCTGAAAAGGCTCTGGAGTGTGGCCAGATGAAAACATAAAAGGGAAACATTTAACATAATGAATAAAGATATAATAGAACATAGATAACATTAATATGTGGCTTTCTAAGGGAAGGGAAGGGAAGGAAAGAAAAATATTTATGTATGGTTCAGTGGCCCTCTTTTTGTTTGAAGTTGACGACACTGACCTAGAACCCAACCTTCCCTTCCCTTCCCTTCCCTTCCCTTCCCTTCCCTTCCCTTCCCTTCCCTTCCCTTCCCTTCCCTTCCCTTCCCTTCCCTTCCCTTCCCTTCCTTCCTTCCCTTCCCTTCCCTTCTTCCTTCCCTTCCCTTCCCTTCCCTTCCCTTCCCTTCCCTTTTTTTTTTCTTAAACCAGACCTAGATTGCTTGTCTTGCTGTGACAAGAATCCACACATTTTGTCTGAGATGCTTATGGACTTGTGGGCCCATAAGATAAAGTTTGCTTGTTGGCCTAGAAACACTGAGTAACCAACTAGAAGTGTTTAATCCCTTTTTTGGAAGCCTTACACCTCTTTGGGGGCTTTTCTGGGTTTGTTTAATTTCTTTTTAATTATTTTTGCAATACTTGCTGATTGGACTGTCTGCCTCAACTCTTTCCCATTCCAATCCATCCTCCACTTAGTTGTCAAATTGATCTTACTAAAGCACAGGTCTGACCCCAATCAATAAATTTCAGTGGCTTCCTATTCCCCTAGGATCAAATATAAAATCCTGTTTGATTGTTAAAATCCTTTATTACCTGGTCCCTTTCTACTTTTCCATTCTTTTTATGCCTTATGTCCTTCCACATATTTTGTGAACCAGGGACAATTTTTCAAACATGACACCCCGTCTTTTGACTCCATGCATTTTTGTGGGCTCACTCTATGCCTAGAATTCTCTTCCTCCTCCTCACTTCATTCAAGTGTCAGTTAATATCCCACCTTCCACAAGAAGACTTTCCTGGTCCCCCTTACTGCTAATGCCTTCCCTCTGATATTATTTCCAATTTATCTTGTATACTTCTTGTTAGTACATAGCTGTTCTCATATTCTGTCTCCCACTAGAATGTGAGCTCCTTGAGGGAAGGGGCTATTTTCGCCTTTCTTTGTAGCATCAGCATTTAGCACAGTAGCTGGCACATAGTAGGCGCTTAATAAATGCTTGTTGACTTGATTTGCCTGTCCTAATGAGAAGTGAGTTCAGATCTACACTTGAATTGCCCAATGCATATCAGGGGTTCATTGTAGAAGCTTTGGGCTCCATATATGTCTCTAGGGCCCAGAGGAAACATGTAGTACTGTGTCCATACCTCACATTAACACAACATAGTTTGTTTAGCCATTCCTTAAACTTATGAGTATATACTTTATTTCCAGGATTTTTTTTTTGGTATCTCAAAAAGTATAATTTTAAATATTTTGGTGTGTATAATACCTTTCTGTCTTTCACCTTCTTGAGCTATATGCTTAGCAATGGGATCACCAGATCAAGGAATATAGACATTTTAATCACTTCATTAGCATAATTTCTAATTGCTTTTTAGAATGATTAGACAATTTCACAGCTCCACCAACTGTGTATTAATTAGTGAGACTAGTGAATTTTAAATTTGAAAGGTTTAAATTATCATATGCAACAATTATTTTCACATATCAATTCATTTGATGTTGTGCCATGAAACATGGCTACTTAGGAAATCTAATTGTTTGTCCTATTTAGCCTTGATTTATCTGAAATATGGGTCATGGGTTCTTGGTCTTTCTTTTTAATTTTCTTTTTTATGTAGTCCCCATAGACTCTGGTAGTCCTTATTCCAACTTTTATTTGCATTGGCAAGTTGGATCCCTAGAGGGTGGCTGCACATCCCTTTTGAGGTTTTAGGGGTAACGCTGAGGAGTTGGAAGTGACGCTTCTATTTCTCCAAGCACCCATCCAGTGTGTGTTCCCCTAATATCATTTGTCCAGTGCTGTTTAATATTTCTGAAGTATCATTTATGCCAATAATTAGCACCCCATTATCAATTTAACCAGTTGATTTCTGTTCAGTATTAATTAACCAACTGAATAATTAGTTTTCACAAAGGGATATTTACTGAAAAGGTATAGGAAGATTTGAATTACGAA
Source organism: Phascolarctos cinereus (assembly GCF_003287225.1). Classification (NCBI taxonomy): domain Eukaryota; kingdom Metazoa; phylum Chordata; class Mammalia; order Diprotodontia; family Phascolarctidae; genus Phascolarctos; species Phascolarctos cinereus. The sequence continues at coordinate 155,838,018 of NW_027555847.1, read as the reverse complement.
AATGTTCTACCACCCCACCCCACCCTAAACTAGGTGATACTCTCTCTTCTATGTCTTTGTCTTTGGAGAAAGTGGGCTCAAATTCAAAGTGGCAGTTACATTCTTCCCATTACCACATTTACTTCTGGGTGTGGAATAGCCAATGGATGAGTGAGATCCCTTTTCCAGCTTTGAGAATCTGAGTCCACTTCTAACTCTCATGTTAACTGACTGCAAATTAGTCTGGGTAGAAAAGAACTTGTACAAAATTGTATCAATCTTCAAAAACATTCTTTTTCTTTCTACACCATTTTTATTGATGCTTCTGGATAATATATCATTCATTTCTAGATATAACCTCCCTTCCTTAGCCAGTGAGTCAATCCTCACTCCCAAAGGTTAAAAAAGAGAAAAAAAATAAGTTCAGAAAAACCAACCAACCGTAGTAGCTAAATAGCTTTTACATAGCATTTTAAAGTTTGCAATGCACTTCACAAATATTATTTCATTTGAAGCTTGAAAGGGAGGTGCTATTATTATCCCCATTTTATAGAAGAGAAAGCAGAGGCTAAATGACTTATTCAGGGTCACACAGCTAGGTAAGTGTCTAAGGCTAGATTTGAACTCGGGTCTTTCTGACTCCAGGCTCAGTGCTCTATCCACTGTTCCACCTAGCTGCCTAGTGTCAAGGTAAGATAATGACACTTTGTTTTGTGATATCAAGTCACATGTATTGAAATGAGGTTTTAAAGGTAATACAGCTACTAAAAGGTAAAATTATGTTCCTGCTTTCATTCATAGTAGAAAAAAGGAAAGGTGAGATGTGCAAATTTAGAGACATCTCCACTTTAAATGTTCACATCGACTATTTGTGCCCGACCTGTGGTAGAGCCTTCCAGGCTGGTATTGGTCTGATCAGCCACTGTCGGACACTGTACCTTGACCCCAGCGTAGTGTTGCCATTTTGGTTCTCTTCAAGCATGAAAGACAACAACCAGCAGGAAAAGCAGTAGACTTGGAGTCAGAGGCTTGTTTTTGAATGCTGATTGACTCATTAAAAAAAGATTTTTTCAAAATTTTTATTTTTACTTTTTGTTTTTAAAGTATGCTTATACTTACGTTCAATATGTCCCTCTCTTTTTAGAGAGGCATCCCTTGTAACAACAACAACAAAGAGAAAAACTAGTAGTTCATGAGAAATAATCAACACATCAACCGAGTCTGAAATTATATATAGTATTCCAAACCCATAGTCTTCGAAGGAGAGGGAGGTCCATTCTTATATCATTTCTTTGGGTCCTAACGCTGACTCTGAACAGCTGTGTAATGATAGCCAAGTTGCTTAAGCTCTCCTCTGAATCTCAGTTTCTTCAAATGCAAAATGAGGCTAATAATACATTCCCTATAGTGCAGGATTGTGGTAAGGAAAGCATGCCATGCATATTAAATCCCTACAGGAATGCAAGTTATTGCAGAAATAAAAAGAATAATAATAACAAACCATAAAAACATTATGGAAATGAGAATTATTGTTGTATGTTTATGGGAGGTTGGGAGCAAAATTTCAAACTTTGCCTAAGGCACACAGACAGTGTAGTGAGAAAAACCTGGCATTTGAAGTCAGAGGACCTGCTTTGAATTCCTGATATTTCACTACCTATGTGACCCAATATAAGGAAATTAACCTCTTCAGGTCTCAGTTTCCTCATCTGTAAAATGAAGGGATTGGACCAAGGTCCCTTCTGGTTCTAAATCTGTGAGCTTATATTAAATACCTTGTTCTGGTTCTGCAGGATAGAATGATCTGCTTTAGGAGGCATCTTGTTCAATCCCCTCCCCCTCCCCCCATTTTACAGATGAGGAAATCAAGGCCCAGTGAGGGCAGGTGCTTGTTTATTTTCCAGCCTATGTTTCTATGCACCATATCCCCCATGGAAGGTCCATAACTGAGCTGGGAAAATACAACCATGTTTGACCTTTAGGGGTCCCCCTCCCTGAACAAAACCTCTATTATGGAAATGGAGGGGGAAGGACAAGAAAAAGAATAGCCAGGGTCAAAGGCATTGCACAAACAGAAAAGAGAAGTGAGAAGGAGAGGGAGAGCCATGTTGCTGAAGGAGAAAGTCATAACACACACCCAGAAACTCAGGGTAGGTTAGTTGAGTTGGAGAAGGAGCCGGCAGACAAGGAGCCCTCTCAGCAGCTTTTTCCTTTCCTGAAGGATGGAGAAATAGGTCACTTGGTGGCAGTGTCCTCCAGCTTTTGGGAAAGGTGCCTCCTCTTGCTGCTGCCTCCACCTGTAGGCCCGGGAGTCGCCCCTCCTTCTCTGTCCTTGCAGGGAAGGCCAGGATGTGGGCAGTTGCTGTACTTTTCCATTCTCCTTGAAGAGCTATGAAGGAAAAAGACTCAAAGGTTGCCTGTCCCACCATATTCTTTTGTTCTTTGAAAGAGGGAAAAAAAAATTAGCAAGGATAGCTGGTCCCAGCTCAAAGCCAGACACTTGTGGGTGTGGTTTTTTTTTAATGATTTTTAAAAATAAAACAATTGTAAGCATTGTGGTATAATAGCAAGAGAGCTAGCTGTAGAGTCAGAGGAACTGGATTCAAATCTCTCCTCTGCCACCACCTTTGTGAACCTTTGGCAAATTATTTAAAGTCTCTGGGTCTCAGTTTCTCCATCTGTCATGTGAAGGGTTGACTTGGTGAATTCTGAGGTCTCTTCTAGCTCTAGAGCTGATCCCCTAACACAGAGAACCACCATCAGTGCCTGGAACAGAGGTAGCTGGGCACAAAGGATCTGAAATCGGAGGGCATAGGCTCACATCCTGACTCTGCTATTTACTACTTGTGTGGCCTTGGGCCGGGTCTCAGTTTCCTCCCCTATAAAATGAGGGTTTGGGACTTGATGACCTCTGAGATCTAAAGGATAGCTAAGTGGTAGTGAGGGTATGAGAAGGATTCTGGCAGACATGCTGTGTGATAAACTCTATCTCCACCCATCAGTGCCAACATCCCCTCTTAACCACCTCTACCATCAGCAATGCCACTGAGCGTTATTCCTGAACAGGGCTACAATCATAATGATAATTTTGGGATCAGACCTGGGATTTTGTAGGTATAGGGTACTACTAATGAAGAAACTCCCTTTACCAGGGTAGATCAGCATATACTCTGCAACTTATAATTTTAGAAAATTTCCTGGGGGCACTGAGAGGTATAGTAACTCACGCAGAGTCATGTGGTCAAGTATGTGTTAGAGGCAGGTCGGGCACATCTGTCTGACTCCAGGACTAGTTTACTGTCCATTACCGTCCTCACTTGCCAACAACAGCAGTAAAAGACCAACCCTACAAAGAAAAACCCAGCGTCACCAAGAGCACGTTTCTATGACACCTAAAGGTTTGGGAAGTGCTTTGCTCACAACAATACCGTAAGGTAGATTCCACGTGCACCGTTTTAGAGATGGTGGCACTGAGTTTCAGAGAGGTAAAGGGATTTGCCTGAGATTACACAGAGCTGCTAAATGGTTGGTTGAGCTGGAACTTTAAACTGGATATTCTGACTCTAAGTCTAGTGAATTTAAGAGGCCCACAGCACTATTCCTCCCTCCTTCCTTGCCTGTCATCCCTGAGTTGATCTTTGTTCCTAGAATAAAATCCTCAAACATAAACTCCTGCCATGAACTGAGACAAACAGATTCTAAGTTTGAATGCCTTTTCTTGCACAACTTCATTTACAATTATTCCTTCTACGTCATGGGGATTAGAGGTGCAGTGTCACCATAGTCTAGAAAATCTGCGTAAAATTTTTTGGCCCTTCCTTCGTACCAGAGAAGTCTGATTTTTTTTATGGGGTGTTTATAGTACCTTATTGTAAAATTTGGGTTAAATATTTGGTCATGGGCTCTGTGTTGCTCCTGGCCTTTGTGTGTTATCTGTGGCTTCCACAAAACTCCCCCCAAAATTCCCATTTAATTTCTTCCAGGGGTAGGGAACCTGCAACCTCAAGGCCACATATGACCCTCTGGGTCCTCAGTGGCCCTTTGATCGAATCCAAACAAATTTGTTCTGTGAAGTTTGGATTCAGTCAAAGGGCGGCATTTGAGGACCTAGAAGGCCGCATGTGTCCTTAAGGCCGCAAGTTCTCCACCCCTGTGCTGATGTTGATATATTGAAACACCAGTGGGGGAAGTCACGATGTGGAAGGGATAACTGTAATCTCTGTGAGTCTCAGTTTCTGGATCTGTAAATGAGGGAGTGGGATAAGATGATGTGTGAAATCTCTTCTATCTCTAAACTGTGATCCTATTTATTACATATAAAAATATGCAAATCTTAGTACCTGTGCAAAAATAAAGACAAAGAGGAAATATTTTTATATGTTTATAAGAGCAAAGACTTTTCAAAGAGTTTCTCATATTCCGTAGAAAACCTCTTCCCCTTTATTTCCATTTTCTTATTTATAGGAATAAGGCCTGTGATTTCAATAGAATAAGGATGAGGAAATTGCCTCTGCCAATACAAGTTGTGCTTTCTCTGCAGCTCATGAGCTTAGAGAGCTGCCAAAAACCTTGAGAAGTGGTGACTTACCCAGGGTCACACAGCCAGAACCAAGACTTTAACCCAGGTCTTTCTGATTTCCTGGCAAACTCACAAGTCATGCTGTCTCTTTCTTTTTGAAAGCTCTCTAAATAACCCAATGAAATAGGTTTATTTATATTATATTATACTATAATATTATTATTATATTATATTTATTTAAATTGTTCTAAGTGATTTTTTCCCAAGGCACTTGGTCTCCTGTTCCCTGGTTATCAGAGCCTTTGTTTTACCTAGGAATCACTCCCCTCCCCCGATATTCTCATTCATTGGAGGATTACAGGGTATAAGAAAAATGCCACACTCACATTTAAAATTACCAGGCCGACTATGTTCTTGGAGTGGGTCCCTGGACAGCACATCTGGATCAAGGTCTGGTGGGGGCACCATCCATCACAGATGTGCATCAGATGTCAGTAATCTTCTCTTCTGGGAAATGTGACTGCTTTACACCTGGGTGCCCTTCAGCCCATCACTGCTTAACCTGGTTCTGTGTATCCTCCCTGACAGGAAGCAGGAGCTGACTTAGACATTTAGAGTTAGGGAAAATTGAGGGCTGAGAAAAAAGCAGATGTGCCAGAATGACTTTAAATGCCCTTTCCAAGTTATCAGATTATCTTCATGTGTTCTTTTTGCACTGTTACACTAATAACTCAAATTTATCTATCCATCCATCCATCATCCATCTATCTATCTATCTATCTATCTATCTATCTATCTATCTATCTATCTATCTATCTATATCTTACCTTGCAACTACTTTGCAAGATAGATGGTACAAGGACTATTTGTCAGATTTTTGAGATAAGGAAAGACAGACCCAGAGAAGGAAGGGACTTGTCCAATGTCACACAGCTGCTGTCAGAGACAGTCGTCCAGTTTGCAAATTGAAGAAGTCTTTTGTTATTTTTTGTTCTCTACTTCCTTCTTTTCTTCTTCTTTCTCTTTTTCTTCTCCTGTTTCTCCTTATGCCCTAAGTTGTAGTTTAATAACAGTTTTTTGTGTACTCTAAATGATGAAATGCAGACATACTATTCCCCATCTCCTCTAAGGACAGAAGAAAAGGTAGAAGTTTAAACTGAGGAGACAGGATTTAAGTTAGTAATGAGGAAGACCTCTGTGATACTGGATATCAAACCTGAATACTGCAAGGCCATAGATTTCATTGCTGTAGGAGGTATTCCTTCTGCTGATACAGACTGCAAACTGGCTGTGATTGGGATGGCTTTTGTGAGCTGCTTTGGGCCATACCCTTCCTCCCATCCCAGCCAAATCCCCTAATGGACAACCTTCTGGGGATGATCTTTGTACCTAGCTCAGCTGGTCCTTAGAGGACAGAACCATAGTCTGTCATCTTTTCCTAATCACTATAGCAACTACTATATAGTGCTCTAAGATTTGCAAAGTGCTTTACCTGTTATCTCATTTTATCCTCATATAAGGGAGGTGTTGTAATTATCATTCTCATTTTACAGATGGAACTGAAGCAGAGAGGTTAAATGACTTGTATTCCGTCATACAGCTAGTGAGTGTCTGAGACAGGATTTGAGCACTGGTCTTCCTGACTCTAGGTCCAACATTCCATCCACTAGCTGCCTTAACATTAACAGATGTTCATCATTGGAATAGATTAATGAGGATTTTGATGGAATCTCTGTATTACTCAGTCCATCAATATCCTTGATAAGATGTCTACTATATTCCGGGCACTGTGTGTGGACTCATTGAGGCTACAAAGACAAATGCCCCTGACCTCAAGGAGTTTACATTCTATTAGGAGATCTCTCAGTCTCTCCCCCTTCTCCCCTTTCTTCCCCCCACTCTCTCTCTCTCTCTCTCTCACACACACACACACACACACCACACACACACACACACACACATACATACAAAGTACTTACAAAGACATTTCAGGATGAGGTGGGAAAAACAGCTGAAAGGGAGAATCAGAAAAGTCTTCATGTAGGAAATGACCCTCAAGTTTGCTTCGAAGGGAGTAAGGATACTAAGACAGAGATGAGAAAAGAGGGCATTTTGGGCATAGGCTGAAGGGAGGGGGATGAATTGTGTAAAGGCATGGAAGCAGCAGATAGAATGTTACATATGAAGAATGGTAAAGCCAGTTTGGTTAGATTCATGGAGATTGTATGATAAATCTAGAAAGGTAGGTTTCTATCCTTACAATAACCCTGGGAGTTAGGTGCAATTATCACCCCCACTTTACAGATGAGAAAAACTGAGGACTGACAGAAGTTAAGTGACTTGGCTAGAATTAAGTGTCTAAGTAAGTGTCTGAAGCAGCATTTGAACTGAAGCCTTTGTTACTCCAAGTCCAGTATTCTCTGCACCTAACTGTCTATATTTTAGGAAAAGCACAATAGGTGTTTATATTTGCAAAGACACAAGGTTGTGATTTGTCACTAGGGAATGGAGGGTGGTGGGGAGAAGTGTAGAACAAATGTCACCAACTTTTTCAGTCTTCTCCAAGTAGCCCTCTAGAGGAGGAAGCTCTCCTCTCTCTGAGATGGTCAAAGTATGATTCTATATGAAAGTGGAATCAACAAACAGCCTAGATGACCTTCTGAAGATTCTTTCAACCTCATCATTGTGTGATCTGAGCCCCCCCCCCCCCCCGCTCTTGCCCACCTGTGAAGATGTAACTCCAGCTGTTAATAATTTGGTCTCCTCCAACCACATCATCCATCTTGCTGCAGTGATAATAGTAGTAATAGTCCTGTTTCCTCTACGGCTTTTGTGTTACTCCTCATACATGGCAGCATTGTGAGGGGGCTTTGGGAGGAGTTGGCTCAGTAGGAACTAAAGCCAGGCACAAGGCAGACTTTGACAATTCAACAACAGAACAAAACCCTGGGCAAGTAATCTATTCTTCACAGACTGTGTGGACAGGCACTATGTTAATGTTAATAATGCTTTTCTTAATATCTACAGTTGGATCAAACAGTTTGCATCTGTATTAGCCTGGGGTTATAGAACAGCATACTTGCTAAGAAATATAATGTTAATAATATGGTTTTTTTCATTTAAAATCTTATAATCTGAGTCAACCATGCACATTTATATAGAACATGGGATCACAGATCAAGAGCTAGAAGGTAGCTCAGAAATCATTTAGTTCAACCCCTTCATTTTACAAATGAGGAAAAGAGGCCCAGGGCAGGTAAGTGACAACAACATACAAGCAAGAATTTGTAGTATGCCCATACTATGTTGGGAATTCTGGGTAAACAAAGAGAATAAGCAAGATGCATTCCCTGTCCACAAAAGACCTTATAGTCAAATTAAGAAGATAAGACATGCACATTTCACTCACGCACTCAATTAATGAGCATCTGTTAAGAGTCTAATATGTGAGAGGCAATGGGCTAAAAGTTGGGAATGTAGACATAAAGGATGAAACAATTCCTACCCTCAAGGAGCTTATGTTCTATTGGAATATGAAATAACTGGTGAACAAGAAAATCTATGCTAAAGTGCTGTATTTTGTATTCTGGCCAATTAAACAATAAGGTGGTATGTAATTGATTAAATGCTGGTTTGGGGATAGAAAGCATTCTAGGACATTGTTGGGAAGAGACTTAAGCTAGACCTTCAAGGATAAGCAAAAAAGAATGAGAGAAGTTTTAAAAATTATCTTTTGTTTTTATATCATTTTTATCATTATTTTATATCATTTTTTCATTTACATATATGCAAATACATTATGACTTGTCCTCGCATATATGTGTGTGTGTATGTATGTGGATGGACAACAGCATACATGTGTGTGTGTGTGTGTATAAAATTTTGACTTATGTGTAAATCACATATATTAATTATACACATATATACATAAATATGTTATGACTTGCCTTTGTATATATATATATGCATATGATTGGACAGCAGCTTTGATATATGTATATAATTCTGACATCTATAAATCATGTACATTAATTATGTACATTTATATATAGCATAAATTACATACAATTATATTCATTTAAATATGTCATAAGTTAATCATAAATTTTTGAATTTATATATACATGTATACCATATTTCACCACATAATCATTGCCAATTTTTTTTGGCAAAAAGTGGGGTGCAACCATTATGTGAAGCTTATTTTCAAAAAAATTGTGCTGGTATTACTTAAAAATCATTTATTACTAAATTGCCTTTGGTGCAAGATTAGGATGCACGGAATATTCATGAATATACACTACAACTGAATACTGACAATGCATGTTCTCTGAGAATTCTAGGCTCACAACTTGCACTGCATGAGAAATAAATGTGTATCCATATGCCACTAGTGAATACATTGCTGCTCTGTTTACCTTTTTAGCAGTGTGATGAACAGAATTATACCATGTGACGATTATGCAATGAAAGGTTATAGACCAATTTTAGGACTGAAAAAACAAGGTGCGACAATTACTTGGTGGTGACGATTATGTGGTGAAATACAGTACACATATATGTTATGGCTTGCCCTCATATATTGTATGTATGTATGTCCTTCTCCCTCCCTTGACTTAGGAGCCATCCTTTATAACAAACATTTAAAAAAAAGGGAAAAATGCAGTTCAGCAAAACCAAATAACTCATCATCTGAGTCTAACAGTCTATACAACATTCTATACCCATTCTCCCACACTTCTGGAAAGATGAGAGAGGTACATTTTCTCAACTCTTTTCTGAAACCAGACTTGGTTATTATACTTATATATAATATTCAATTTCTTTTGTTGTTATCGTTCTTTCCATTTATAGTATTGTAGAAATTGTATTGTTTTCCTGGTTATTTCATTTTGTATTGGTTCATATGTGTCATTTCATTCTTCTCCAAATCATTCATATTTGTTGTTTCTTATAGCACATTCATATTCCATTACATATACATACCACAATTTGTTTAGCTATTCACCAATAGATAATCATCCACTTTCTTTCCAACTCATTGCTAACACAAAAAGGGATGCCACAAATATTCTGATGTGTATGGCTGTCTTTGACATCTTTGGGGTATGTGCCTCACTGTGGGAATCTCTTTAATTATTTTTTTTAAAGTCAAAATTGTTTTTTCAAGAGATGATTTTAAAGTTATATGTGAGCTTGATAAAGATGACCAGGATTTGAAAAAAATCAGGTTGGAACTAAAAAATGTTAGGTGACAGGCAAATAGATGGAAATGAAATGCAGAGCTAATGGTACAGCTTTGGAATATTAGTCCAGACTGCTACCAGGTTCGCCATGGCTTGATTTCCTCCCCAACCTTCTCTTTTGCCCACCTTCCTCCAGTGTTTCTACTTGTCTAACATCCTAAGCCTGGGTGACCCTTGATTCATTGCTGTCTTTTCTCTGTGTCTGCTCTTCTTCTCTATCCCTATAATCACTGCCTTAGGCCAGGCTTGAATTCTTTCCTGTGTGAATTTGTGCATTCTCTTCCTTCCTGGACTCCCCTTTGCCATCATCCTCTCCCTCCAACTTATTCTCATCCCTCCTATGGAAGCTTTCTTCTCTTCCTGATATTTTGACCACCACCCCTCTTCTTGCTTTACAATTCAAGTCCAGGACTTTGGTCCTGTGCTTTAAAGCTCTTAACCAGAATGCTTCACATCATCTCTTTCCTTATCCTCTGGCAATTCTCCATTTGTCCAAAACACAAAATAGTGTACTTTATTATAGATTTTCTTGTGCACTCGTTACTTTATACTTCAATAGAACGTGAGTAGATTTTGTTTTAGTCTTTGTATTTATATCCCTTGCACCTAGCACAGTACCTGATACACAGTTACTTTTTAATAAATGCTTGATGATTAATTGATTGACTGTTTGACACCAGGATATTAGTGCCCTAATTTGACTCTAAGCTTTTTTGTGGACAGGGACTGTCTTTTACTAATTCTTCTTGTGTTTCCAGAATGCCTTGCACAGTGTAGATCCTCAACACAAAAAATGTTTGCTTATGTGACCTAGGGCAAGTCACTTAACTTTCCTGGGCCTCAGTTTCCTCATCTGTAAAAGGAAAAATTTGGATTAGATGGCTTCTGAAGTTTCTTCCTGGCCTAGATATGATCCATGTAAACATGCATATCATTAAAAAAAACCCCATACTATTAATATCATATTCCTTAATGAGTATGTTGTCATGTAACCATAGACTATATAGACATAAATGGCTTGATCAGACTTTAGAGCCCATCCTCTCTTGTTGATCTCTGGAACACTTGTTTAAAACTTTCTCTCTGTTCTTCCCACATTCACGTTTGGGTTTTCCCCAAACCAGACTCAGTGACTGGGGCATAGTCACTCTTTCTCCACCTCTCATTCCACCTCACCTCCCAAACTCACACCAGCCCACAGATCAACTTTCCTCACTTAAACAGTTGCTAAAATCATAGAATGATAGAGGTGGAAGGAACTTCAATGATCATTCAGTCCAACCCTCATTTCATCCATGAAATCTTCTCAGATTTGGCAGAGAAGAGTTGACTTACTTCTCATCTTAACCGGTCTGGAGGTCGATTCCCATAGCAACTCTGTCCTGTTAAATTCAATGCTGTTAATGGATGTCTCAGAAGTCTTAGTGTAGTTTTATTTAGCTTAAAACTACACTAATATTTTTTCAATATCCTGTATACATTTCCTTACCAGACTGTGCCCTAAAACTGCTCTACCTATTAGACTGTAAACTTCTTGAGGGCAGAGATTGGGGCTTTTCTTTGGATCCTCCAAGGTTCAAATGCTTCTTGCATAGTAGATATTTTTTGAATTGAACTTATTGAACTAATGGGCAATCATTAAAAATATCTATATATGGATTGTAGCTTTAAAAAAAAGTATGAAATAATTCATTGAGGATATAAATAATGCTCAGGAAGCAGCCTATTCTTGATGTAATCCAGTCAAAGGGATGACTTTTTTCTTCTTTCTTTTTTGGGGGCCTATCTTCCCAATTACAATTCCGTATGTTCTGTTGAAATGAGTCATATTCAAAGTACTCATTTCATTCACAGCTTTTATGGTCATAGTTAAGATTTTAGAATGGTAGAATTTTAAGCAGGAAAGAACCTTCCAGATCTAATCTAGTCTATTCCTCTATTTTTAAATTTAAATTTTATTTTTTATAGGTGAGGTAATTGGAACCAAGAGATGTGAAATGATTCTCTTAAAGTCACACAATTAATTGTTTTTCCACCCCTGCCCCCTTGTCCATCAAAGCTTGAAGTTGAAACTTAAAAAGAAAATAGTGGTAGTCCCATCCTCCAGATCCCAGGGCCTGCAAATCTTCTACTTGTCATAGTTACTAGATCTCCACCTCCATCTCAGACCAGAAAGAAGCAGTCATGGTAAATTGGAAAGATTATTTAATTTCAGAGCACTTTAAGTACCCTTAAAGGGAAACTGCACTTATGACTTCTCAGGGGATAGACAATATTTCTTGCCAGAGATAAAACATCAGCTGAGAGGTTTTAAATCAGATTTGCTGCTTGGGGATCTAATCTTCAGGGTAGACCTCAAGCATTGGCATCTGTGACACTGACCATGAAGAATATAAGCAGGATAGGTCATGTATCCCTTGCAAATTTGCTTGAAATCTGAAGAACCATTTAAAGGGGAACTTTCAAAAGAGTTCCACATGTCACTTCAGTTAAAGTGAATTGCCACCATATTTTTTGCTTTTTTAGCCCACCCGGTTAAGATTATTCTACTCTCCATGCCTCAAGGAAATGGACAAACTCATTCTCAGCTAGAAAAATAAATATCTGAGTCAAGTCAAGCAATAGATTTGGGCTGACCCTGTAGCCCTGTGCTTCCCCCCCCTTAGTATCAATCAAACGCTGTCATTATTAGTTAGTGTTAATGGGGCATGCTCAAGAGAATGGTCTAGAAGTGAGAGGTTTCTCAAGCCTAGGAGCATGGGTTTATTGACTAATTTTTTGTGGTTGTTTCTTGGAAATTGATGGGTCCATTGTGGTTGCAGACTTCTTCATGGGCCTTTATAGCTATATGGGGTCAGTCACCTCCATTGATGGTCTCTCAAGAAAGAATAATAAACAGCCCTCTCTCTGGGACCTCTAAAGAAGCTGACCTGGTTCTCTAATGTCACAGCTATTCTTCACTGTGGCCTACCTGTATCCAGGAGTAGGATGAAAGGATGCTTCAGCTCCAAAAGATGTTGAAACTATACAAATGAGGACTGTGTTTGTGAAGTAGCTCATCCTGGGGTGAAGGAATATCTTTTTTCCCTTGCACTGGTCAACCCCAGAGGGATGGATGTGTCCAAGGACTGGGCAGTCCTACAAATCCAGGCTTAATAAATGTTTTGGATATGGAAGGATTTGTTCTTTTCCCTGTTAATTTTTATTGGAAACTGAAAATCGTCCTTCTATACAAAGAACTAAGGTGGCTCAGTGGATAGATTGCTGGACCTGGAGTCAGGAAGATCTGAGTTCAAATATGGCCTCAGACACTTACTAGCTGTGTGACCCTGGGCAAATCATTTAACCCTATTTGCTTAAGTTTCCTCATCTGTAAAATGAGCTAGGGAAGGAAATGGCAAACCACTCTAGCATCTTTGCCAGGAAAACCCCAAATAGCATCACAAAGAGTTGGACATGACTGAACAACAACAAATAGCTATTTTCATTTAAATTAATTTCAATGCCTAAAATATCCTAAAGTTATATGAGTTGTTAAGTTTCCATTGGTATTCTTTGTCCATTCATTCTCATTCAGCTTTGAACTTCTATATGGAAGCTGAGCTGTCTTGATTGGTAAATGAGCCAACACAAATTCACCTAATCCATGATATCTAATTTGCCCCAAATCCTGGTTCCCAGCCAATCCAGACATTCACCAGAGCATTTTGCCATACATTCCCTGTGCTCCTTCTTTTTACCTGGAATAAATTGAAGAAGAATTTGAAGTCATTTAGTAAAAATGAGGTGGGTGAGAGCCAATCCTTTTTGAGAGAAATAATAGTAAAAGGAATAAGCATTTATTAAGTGATTTCTAGATTTGAAGTCAGGAATGGTATAGAGGAAGGAACACTGAATTTAGAATTAGAAGGCCTAGGTTCAAAGCCCAGCTCTAAGATTGACTCTATTTGTGACCTTGGGAAAGTCTCTTTGCCTCTGTAGGCCCAGGTTTCCTCATCCATAAAATGAGGAAGTTGGACTACATGACTTCTCAACTCTTTTCCAATCCCGAGTCTATGATCTGTGATCTCTATTTGAATCCTATCTCCATTATTTATTAGTTGTATGATCGTAGATGAGTCACAAATTCTCTGAGCCTCAGTTTTTCATCTGCCAAATTGGGATAATAATATTCCTTCTGATCCAGTCTATCTCATAGAGTTATTATGAGGAAAGGCTTTTGCAAACCTTAAAGTACTATTTTTTATTTAAAAAATATATTTGTTTAATATTTTATTTTCCCCAATTACACATACAATTTCAACATTCTTTTTTTTTCAAATTTTAAGTTCCAAATTCTCTCCCTCTCCTCCCCACTCATTGAGAAGGCAAGCAATTTGATATAGGTTGCATATCTGCAGTCATGCAAAACACATTTCTAGATTAGTCACATTGTGAAAAGAAACACAGATCAAAACAAAAAAAAAGAAAAATAAAGTTTAAAGAAATTATGCTTTGATCTTTATTCAGACTCCATCAGTTCTTTCTCTAGAGATGGATAGCATTTTTCATCAAAAGTCCTTCAGAATTATTTTGGATCATTGTGTTGATGAGAATAGCTAAGTCATTCACAGTTGATTATCATACAATATTGCTATTACTGCGTACAATGTTCTCCTGGTTCTATTCATTTCATTTTGCATCAGTTCATGTAAGTCTTATTAGGTTTTTCTGTGAGCATCCTGCTTGTCATTTCTTATAGTACAACAGTATTCCATCATAACTATATATAACAATTTGTTCAGCCATTCTCTAATTGATAGGCAACTCCTTAATTTCAGATTCTTTGTCACCACTAAAAGAGCTGCTACCAGTTCCCTTGTACGTATAGGTCTTTTTCTTTTCTTTTCTTTTTTTTTTTAATCTTTGTGATACAAAGTGGTAATGCTGAGACAAAGTAGGCGTGATTTTATAGTCCTTTGGGCATAGTTCCAAATGGCTCTACGTAATGGTTGAATTGGTTTACAACTCTACCGACAAAGCATTAGTGTCATTTCCCCACTTTTATCATTTATAATAATTTATTTATCATTTTTTCTTTTCTGTCATATTAGCCAATCTGATAGGTGTGATGTTCCACAGAGTTGTTTCAATTTGCATTTCTCTGATCAATAGGTATTTAGTGCATTTTTCATATGACTGTAGAGAGCTTTGATTACTTCATCTGAAAATTGCTTGTTCATATCATTTGATGATTTATCAGTTGGAGAATGTCTCTTATTTTTATAAAGTTCATTCAATTCTCTATATATTTGAGAAATGAGGACTTTATCAGAGAAACTTGCTGTAAAATTTTTTCACAGTTGTGATTAATGTGTGTTTCCCTCTATCCTATTCCCCTCTCCTCTCCCCTTGCCCTTGTTTATCTTACTCTCTCTCCTTTCACTCTCTCCATCCTCAAAAGTGTTTTTCTCCTGACTGCCACCTCCCTTAATCTGCCCTCCCTCCTATCAGCTCCTTCTTCTCTTATTCCATTACCCTCCTGCTTTCCCTATAGGGTAAGAAAGATTTCTATGTTCAGCTAAATGTTTGTTAATCCTTTTTGAGCCAATTCCCCCATCTTCCCCTCCTCTGTAAAAGTTCTTTTGTGCCTCTTTTATGTCAGATAATTTACCCTATTCAGCCTCTCCCTTTCCCCTTCTCCCAGTACATTCCTCTTTCTCACCCCTTAATTTTATTTTTATAAATAATCTTCTCATCATATTCAGTTCATATCCATCCTCTCTATGTATATGCCTTCTAACTGTCCTAATAATGAGAGAGTTCTTAGGAGTTATAAGTATCATATTCCTATGTAGGAATGTAAACAGTTAAACTTTATTGCATCCTTATGATTTTTGTTTCCCATTTATATTTTTATGCTTCTTTCGAATCTTGTATTTGGAAGTCAATTTTTCTATTCAGCTCTAGTCTTTTCATCAGGAATGCCTAAAAGTCCTTCATTTCATTGAATGCTTATTTTTTCCCCTGAAGGATTATACTCAGTTTTGCAGGGTAGATGATTCTTGGCTGTAACCCTAGCTCCTTTGCACTTCAGAATATGATATTCTAAGACCTACAATCCTTTAATGTAAAATTGCCTAAATCTGGTTTTATCCTGACTGTGGCACCACAATATTTGAATTGTTTCTTTTTTGCTGCTTGCAATATTTTCTCCTTGACCTGGGAGTGCTGGAATTTGGTGATAATATTCCTGGGAGTTTTCATCTTAGGATCTCTTTCAGGAGGTAATCAGTGAATTCTTTCAATTTCTATTTTACCTCCTAGTTCTAGAATATCAGAGCAGTTTTCCTTGATAATTTCTTGAAAGATGAAGCCCAGGCTCTCTTTTTTTGATCATGGCTTTCAGGTAGTGAATTCTTAAATTATCTCTCCTCAATCTATTTTCCAGGTCAGTTGTTTTTCCAATGATATATTTCATATTTTCTTCTATTTTTTTCATTTTTTAAAATTTTGTTTGATTGTTTCTTGATGTCTCATAAAGTCATTAGCTTCCACTTGACCAATTCTAATTTTTTCTTTTTAAAATAAATTTTTATTGATATCTTTTGTTTTTTTCCATGACTAGAATTTCTTCCAGTATTCTTCCCCCATCCTCTACAAGAGAGCCATTCCATATAACTAATATTTATTACAGAGGAAAAAATGGAAAGGGGAAAAAATCAAACTGATCACAATGAAAACATCTGCAGAAATATTCAATGTACCTCACCAATTGTCCTCCCAACTCTGTAAAGAAGTAGGGTGGGAGTGTCTTCTCGACTTTCTTCTTTGGGTCCTTGCTTGTTTATATGAAATTTATAGTGGCGTCCTGAAAAATTCCTCTTCTAGGAAGAGGACTGAGTGAAGATAGCAGCAGATAAGAGAAGCAGATTCAGGCTTCTCCAGACTTGATGGAAAGGCAGATCTGGAGACAGGCGTAATTCACAAGCCACTGGCAAAGATCTTCAGGGACTTGGCTGGTCTTTGACTTGATCATGAAGGAGGATTGGTATTGGAAGATGGAACATCATTTACCTTCCAACGGGCAGGAAACATGGCAGTATATTGAGTGGTTGGAGGTGCTCTAACTGCGGGTGCCATCAGTAGTTAAGAGCAGAAGCAGGGTCCAGAAGCCAGTCTTTATCAATCTATCATTTGTATAAATCTTTCAGCCTCTAGAGCATGTTGGGATGAAGTGTTGTAGAATCACAGTAATGATGATCACTAAGAGAGACAGGATAGCAAGAAGTCTGCTGATAAAATAGCACCATCTGGGGTGGGTTTCTGGGAGTGATGAGGTTGAATTTACCACCACAGAGGAATTCAGTGATGGGTTTTCTCCATATACCAATGCCAGAGTCCATAAGTCTTTTGTTTCTGGCTGAATGGGGTCCATTGAAATGAGCTGGGTTTGGGCTCTTCTTGTACAAGTTCCCACAGTGATGTGTCTAGTCCTGGGGCAATGATTTCTGTTTTACCACTTGCACCTTTAATGTCCTGGTGGGAGGCTTCTCGGTCAGGAACACAGGTCCAACTAGAGTCTAGGCTCTAAGCAGAGACTTCCCCAATTCTAATTTTTAAAGAATTATTTTCTTCAGTTAGTTTTTGTACCTCTTTTTCTATTGACCAATTCCACTTTTTAAGGAGTTCTTCTCTTTAGTGTTTTTTTGTGCCTCTTTTACCATTTGGTCTATTCTGCTTTTTTAAGGTGTTATTTTCTTCGGTATTTTTTTGTGCTTCCTTTACCATGCTGCTGACTCTTTTTTCCCCTCACGATTTTCTTGCATCCATCTCATTTCTTTTCCTAATTTTTCCTCTACCTCTCTTATTTGATTTTTGAAATCTCTTTTGAGCTCTTCCAGGAATTCTTTTTAGACCTGAGACCAATTTCAATTTCTATTTTACCTCCTATTTTATCTCATCCACTCACTATTTATGTGACTGTTGGCAAGTCATTCAATTTCCTGCTGCGTAAAATAGGAGTTTCACTAAGTAGTCTTTAAGATCACTTCCAGTTTTAAATGTATGATGCAATGAACCCCTCTGTGGAAACTGCTTTGGTTACCAGGGATGGAGTTATTTTCCTGTTTCTTCCTTAGTATACATCTGAGGGTCTGGAAATCCCATTTCAAATTATGATTTTGCCACTGACTAATTGTGTGACTTTTAGAAAGTTACTTCATATCTCTGGGTTTTAGTTTCTGTATATATCAATGAGGTGGTTAGACCAAATGACCTCCAAGGCCCTTATCTATCTCTGTCATCTCTGATTCTATAATTTTCTTTGATCTCATCCCTGTGACATCTTAGTGTCTGTCTCATGGAGCAGAGTAGTGGTCCTAGGTGGCTGGTGATTATTTACAGTATATGAGATCATTATAAATGCCTACATGAAAGAGAACTAGACTACACACCTACTAGAGAAAAATCTGGATGCTCTTTAGGCTTTTATTTGTAGATGAATTATGTCATAGATTTAGAGATAGAAGGAATCTTATTGGTCATCTAGTCTAAGTGAGGTGGTATATTATATAGGCCTGGAGTCAGGGAGAATGAGCTCAAATCTAGCCTCAAATACTTCCTGGCTGTGTGACCCTGGGCAAGTCACTTAACCTCTATCTGTCTCAGTTTCCTCAGCTGTAAAATGGGGATATTAATAACACCTGGGGTTGTTGTGAGGATCAAGGGAGATAATATTTGTAAAGTGCTTAGCACAGTGCCTGGTACACAGTAGGTTCTATATAAATGCATATTTTATTTTTTTAGTCCAACCTCTTCATTTTGCCACTGAGGAAAGGAAGGCCCAGAATAAGAAGTGACTTGCCCAGGGTCACAGAAGTAGTGAGTAGGAGAGCTGTAATTCAAATTCTGGATACCTAACTCCAAATCCAACATACTTTTTGCTACATCACAGTACCTTCATGTAAGTTGTAGGTGAATAATTATAAATAAGGAAAAGAAGGGGAAGGAATAAGTGCTTGTTGAGGTTTAGGGGCTTAGGGGTTCTGGGACCCCAAAATCACTGTACACAACTCCTGCCTGAAAGAATTCGACCCAAGTTTTCTGTCAGCCAAAGACAAGGTTTATTAGAACATCTGTCATATTGGGCAGACTCTTAAGGAATCTGAACATTAGTAAGCTATTGGCTTGATTATAAGAACCTAAGCAATGGCTAGATTTTAAGAATCTGAGCATCTTAATGGGGACAAGATGGACCTTATATACAGAAAGACTGTGGGAGGGATCTAGGAGTGGGCCAAATAGTTTGCAAGGGTGGGAGGGTGGAAGAGTTGGGAGGGTGGGGAGGAGGGGAGATGGTGAGGTAATAGAATGCCAGGGACCAGAACCAAATGACCAAGGGAGAATGGGGCCCAGCTAGGATTCAGGGTGGGAAGTGGCCTGGGGCATAGAGAGGTAAGACAATGGAGGGTTAGGCTAGGTTAAGGGTAGCAGAATTGGGAGATTGGGTGTAGCCGCAATGAAAGGCCAGTTGATGGGATTATAGCCTCAGGGGAACACCAGAGATTTGGCCGTGTGGGAAAGTCCAGGGTTTTTCCTTTCTGGGGTCCAGATCCCAACACCATCATGCCTACTATGCTCCAGTCACTGATGCTTTGCCAGTATTATCTCATTGGAATCTTACAACAACCTTAGGAGGTAAGTGTTATTATTATTTCCATTTGACAATTGAAGAAACAAAAGCAGACAGGGTTAAAACATTTATCCAGGGTCACACAGCTAGGAAGTATTTGAGGCTAGATTTGAACTTACATCTGTCTTCTTGACTGCAGGCCCAGAGCACTAATCTTTGTGCCACACAACTAGGGAAATACTACTCAGTGTCAGAGAGAATGGCAGATATGCTCCATGCTTATTTTCCACAAAAGGGTTCAGTTCTTAGACTCTGAATGAAATCATCACTGACCTTCTTGCTCCCTAGCAATGTTCTCACTCACATTGTTATTGCCTTGAAAGGGGACTGTACAACCTAAGTCATGCTCAGGAATTGCTGGCATAGAAAATGGTGGCCACATTTGTGCTAATGTCTCTAGATTAGAAGCTTAGATATTCAAAATGTTTCAAGTTCTAGTTTTGCCACTTACTAGCTTGGGGACCTTGTACAAATTGCTTACTCTCTCTGGGACTCAGTTTCCTCAATTGTAAAATTAGAGAATTGGACTAGATGACCTCCAATATTAGGTCTCAGAGGTTATAATCTATGACATTAAATGAATGAATGAATTTAAAAGTCATTTAAGTGCTGAGTATGTGTCAAATACTGGGTATTCAAATGCAAAAGTAAAGCTATCCTTACATTCAACAGAGAGGATTTTAGCATGTGGTATAGACTCTTTAAAGCTTACATAAGGGCTTGGCCCTCAGCTTCTTGAGAACCCATGTCTAGAATATGAAGCAAGGCATGTGAGGCGTGAGAAGAGCGGTTTCAGAAGGGGGCCTCAGCCCTGGAACTCATTTCCCATCAGTGGTCAGGGCCAGAGTTGCCTTTGTGTTGTGGTCTTGAGCATGTGGGTGAAGTGTTCTTGGCCATAAGTTTCTGACTACAGCATGTAGGTTGCAAAACCCTGCATTCCTGAATGACATCACTTTTGAGTAATGCCATATCTCTCCAACTTCAAAGACTGACAAATGGTTTCAGAAAAGTAGCAAACCAAGCTGGGCTTGGAGTCATTTGTCCCAGAGAAAGCATACAGAAAACCCAGATGTCAATTGTCAAATATCATTTAAAAAGAGAAGTATAATGTTATTTTTTTTTAAAGAATGAAACCAAAAGCAACAAAAAACATTTAAAAATGAATAAAATTTTAAAAAGATGAGCATATAAGTTCACCCAAATTGGCACTATGGCTTGAACCAATGACAATGACATATAGTGGAAAGAACAATGGATTTAGAGGGAGAAGACCTGGGTTCCTATCTCACCTCTGCTACTTGCCACCTTTGTGACCATGGGCAAGTCATGTAACCATTTTGGGCCTCAGTTTCCTCAACTACAAAATGAAGAGGGTAGACTAGATGGTCTGTAAGGCCCCTTCCAAACAAAATTCTATGATCCTATGATCTAATGGAGCTCTCAAGAAGGACATTATATCAATGGTTGAAAATAGATCTACCACATTTGAAAACTCTGAGGACATGTGAAAAATTAATGATATTCAGAGATTTTCAAATGAAAAATAATCATGTTTCTGTTGGTTAGTTGCTGGAGAGCTCCTTCAAATGCCAAATAGGAAATTAGATGCCTGCTTCCTCCTCACCTCCCACAAAAGTAAATATATTTGTGAAGGATGGGGTGGGAAGGATTTATCATTAGTGACAAAGAATCAGAAGGCAGCAAGATGGAGAGAGAATAATGTACTGGGATGTAGGAGATCTCATTTCTTGTTCTGGATCTGCTGCTAACTCACTTTGTGGCACTGGCTGAGCTGCTAAACTTCCCTGAGGCCCGGTTTCCTTACCTGTTAAATGAGATGTTGGAATAGATGTTATTTCAACTTCTTTCCAGTTCCCAAAAGTAGCATTATATATGCAGGGAGCAGAATTGGATAGTCTACATAATCAATTCATTCTCCATCCCCATCCCCAGCCCAGGAAATGTAATCACAGGAAGAAAGGAGCAGGTAACAGAGGCAACAAGGAATTAATGTGTAAAATGAAATACAAAAATTTACTGTGCCCTGTTACCCACTTACAAAGCATGATTTTTTTCCCAATTGAATCAAAGAGTAGTTAGCCATTGACCGACAAAAGATAGGCCGCGTCCCTGGTGATCTTTAAAAAGTTAGCTTGATGGTTTTGGAGACACTGTAAAAGCTGGAGAGTTCTGTGGAGTGTGAATCCAAGTAGCAGAGAAGAGAACCCACTATGGAAGATGAATCCACTTTTTGAGAGGAGATCACTCTTTGCCTTTCTCTCTTGTGCATCAGCCAGCGAGCAGGGTATGTTGGAGTAGGGGTGGGAGCCTTCTCTTTCTAACCTCTCCCCTCCCCATGCCCTATTGGCCATAGGGCATTGGATCAGAGCTACTTGCTCAATAAGAGAAATAGTACCTGGCGGGGAGCAGAGACCTTCAGTGTAGGCAGCTCTGAGAAGTGTGAACCCTGGCAGGAGAGAAGAGAGTAAGACAGGGATTTAAGAGAGAATTAGGCTTGGCTGTTGAACTTAGAGAGGATCAGAACCAGAGAGTCCAGCTGAGTGACACGCCCAGCAGAGATGCTGCCATCAGTGGGGCACAGTGTGAGGACACCGTGAGAAAGAAAGGACATTAAGACCCTACAGTACAGAGGTGTGAGTTGCCTTGACCACATGTTCCTTATTTGAATGTTTCACTATTAGAGTGCACTACATGCCTAATGTTCACATTGTCACAATGTGTATTTGTATGACCTATGTTATGGAAGGGAGAATATTTTATAGCTAGTGTTCTTATAATGCCTTCTTATTAAATGAACTAATCGTATCTCCTGGCTTTGAGTTAATTGCATCCCTGCCTGATTATTATAGGTAATTATATCTGCGGGGGCTCCTGAGATATAGCTTTAGGAGTGTGGACCCACAGAGAACCTTAAACCTGGATAGTAATCATCTCTCCAAGGATCACAATTCATGAGGGAGACTATGAGTTGCAGGGTAGTTCCAGGAGGAGGAATTACATACACAATCTATAATCATTAATTAACGCCTATATGCATCTGTTGAATTAAATTAGAAAAGCCTTTGACAAACTGAAGAGAATACAAAGACATGTGAGTAGAGGCTCCAAAGATATATAATATGAAGATTAGTTGAAAGAACTGAACAAGCATGGTGTTTGCTTTGGCAGTGCATATACTATGGAAAGACCTGAGGATGTTTAACCTAGAGAAGAGAAGACTTTACCAGGTTACATCATGGATTTGGAGTCAGAGGACGTGGGTTCAAATTCTTCCTATGCTTCTTACCACCATTTGCTTGGGCAAATTATTTCCTTTCTCTTTGCCTCAATTTCCTCAGCTATAATAAGATTTCTGACTTATTGACCTCCAGGGTTCCTTCCAGAACTAAATTTTATGATCTTGTTGCATAAGAATTATGTAGGAAAGTGTACTATTTTGCTTTGCCTCAGTGAGTAAAACTAGCAGAAATGGATGGAAGACCAATATTGAGAGGCACATTTTGGCTCAACATATGGGAAAAATTTCCTTAACTATTTTTGTTGTTGTTCAATTATTTGAGGTTTTCTTGGCAAAGATATTGGAGTGGTTTACCATTTCCTTCTCCAGCTCATTTTACAGATGAGGAAGCTAAGGCAAATAGAGTTAAGTGACTTGCCCAGGGTCACACAGCTAGTAAGTGTCTGAGGCTGGATTTGAACTCAGGAAGATGAGTTTTCCTGACTCCAGGTCTGGCATTATATGCACTGTGGTGCCACCTAGATGCTCTCCTTAACAATTAGAGCTGTCCAACAGTGAAACGAGATGCTTCAGGAGATTCTGAGGTCCCTATCTCTGGAGGTCTTGTAGCAAAGCCTGCAGAGTCTCTTGTCAGGGATATTAATAGAATGTTTCTCTGCTTCAGGTCTGAGCTCAACCAGATAGAGTTGAGGGAAGATTTGGATGGAAGTGCTATCATTTGATACATTCCATGTTATGCTACTCCAGTCAATTCTGTAAGACTATGTTACACAAGAGTTGCTCATTTGATAATGGTGATGATGATGATGATTAGCATTTATGTAGCACCTACTGTGTGCCAGGCACTGTGCTAAATGCTTTACAAATATTTGATTTTGATTCTGATTTGATTCTCACAGGTAGGTGCTATTATTGTTCCCATTTTATAGGTGAGGAAACTGAGTCAAACAGATTAAGTGATGTACCCGAGGTCACACAGATATTAATTGTCTTGAGGAAGGATTAGAACTCTGGTCTTTCTGACTCCAGGTCCAGCATTCTTATCTACTGTGCAACCTAGCTGCTTCAATGGAGGGATTTTCATACTAGAAGTTCTGATGATGAAATTGCAAGCTCTCCATACTGATGAAATTATAGATTAAAAAAAAATTTATATTATAACAAATAGGCTTTCACACAAAGTTGCCTCACGAGGAATGAGGATAACCTTAAGAAAAAATCCTTCATGTATAAACTGTTATACAAGGTAAAAATAGTAGCCAGTGATAAAATGATTAGGGACTACTATAAATCAACAAGACTCTAAGCATTTATTAAGTGCCTACTGTGTACAAAATGCTGGGGATAACAGATACAAGCAAAAAGAGAGACAGTCTTTGCCTTTAAGGATCTTACAAACTAGTTGGAGAAGACAGAGCTGAAAAGTCAGGGGGGAGGGTGAAGACAATGTTGGGGCAGAGGTATGATAGAGCCAGCTCAAACATAAACCCATTATTAAATGTTCAGTGTAAAAATTTATACCTCAGAAACTGGAAATCATCAAAGGCTACAAATCAGGGCTTGATTTATTGTTTTTGTCTAGATTGTCTTGATTGTCTAGAATTGAGAATTACAGAAAAATGTTAATAATTAAGATTGAACTGAAAAAAAATATGTCAAATGATTTCAGAGACCAGGTTGTTAGACATTTATTAGCACATTCCTGGGTAGAACAGTTGAATTCTGAAAAGTCAGAAGTATGATAAGGAGGGTAAGAAGAGGACTGAAGGTTGGTCCGCCTGGGCCCCTGCACAAAACGGAGGCCTCAAAAGAAATTCACCAATGGGAGGAAGCCAGCATAGCAGAGAGATGTTTTAGGGTAAGAGGACTACAGGGATTGGTGGATGTTCCAGGATGACATTGTATATGAAGCATGGTGTCGAAATCTGGAAATTCTGAAGTAGAACTGGGATGGAGGATGTTGTAAGAAAAATGTAAGGCAATCTATCTGAAGGAAAATTTACCAGTGTCAAAAATCAAACAATAACTTGTTGATGAATGCTAATCTTCTAAAAGATTCAGTCTTTCCATTTCTTTTTTTTTTTTCAATTTTAATTTCATCAGTGCTTTTAGTTTTATATTTTAGCCATTTCTGGATATAGACTTCCCCTTCTTCCTTAGCCATAGAATGAACTCTTTCTTTTAACTAAGAAATACAGCTAAGTCAAAATGGCTGATAGGATGGTTATGTTTTACAATGTATGTATATACCATTCTGCTCTCATAGCGCCCCCCCCCTCTACCAAGAGGAGAGAAGTGTGTTTCATTATTTTTTCCCCTGGGACTATTATTAGTTTTTCAATTATTCAGTTTGGCTGCTTTTTAAAGTGGACTTTTCTATGTAAATTACTGTAATCTATCTGCAGTTTTTCTGGTTTGGCTTACTTGACTATGTATGAGTTCATCTAAATCTTCTCATATTTCTCAGAATTCCTCATGCATATCACTGAATTGTACATGAACATTCCATTGTGGTCAT
The DNA here is from genome assembly GCF_003287225.1 of Phascolarctos cinereus. Taxonomy (NCBI): domain Eukaryota; kingdom Metazoa; phylum Chordata; class Mammalia; order Diprotodontia; family Phascolarctidae; genus Phascolarctos; species Phascolarctos cinereus. Next base: position 155,812,824 of record NW_027555847.1, on the reverse strand, counting down.
ATAACACAGTCCCTTTGATCTCTCTTGATTGTCCTTGCAACAAGTGGGATAATAGGGGGCAGGACCTGTCCCCTCAAGCCCCATGGTGAATTCCATGCTAAAACTCCCCCAATATAAAAGGGAAAAATCCCAGAGATGGAGTTGACTGTCCTCATTAGTTCCAGACCTGTTTATTTTACTTTATTTACTGTAATTGAATGAGAAGTTCAAAGCCCTTGAACTCTGTGTTCCATTTAAAGCATAGTGCTTGTTGGCAAGGAAGACACCTTCTAGAAAGGGTCAAGTAGGTGGAGAAAGCAGGAAGGGAAAAGCTTTTAACTTGGGCTATGTACTAAAATGATGGACTTCCTTCTAAGAGCACTGGGGCCCAGGAAAAGCACAGGAATATAGGGAGGTCACCCCCTCAGAATTTTGAATTATTAACGTGCGTTTAACCATTAAAGAAAGCTGTATTGATAGGTAATTAGAGCAATTAATTATTTAGCTGCACAAAGTAAAGAGTGGGAGGGAGATGAACTATTTGCCTCCTCTCTTTGGTAAGGAGAAGTCTTACCCAGAAGTACATCATAAAAAAGGGCTTGTTAATAGGTCTCAGGGACTAAGGCAAATCTCACTAGCCCAGGAGACTGGCTGGGTGTGACATGTCATGCATCTTAGAAATGCCTGGGCATTTGTTTTATAATAGAGGCATAGAAACAAAGCTCTAGAAAAACCAGAGATGGATGCAAGGAGGATGCTGAGTGCTCAGTAACCTGGGTTGATCTCTAAAAAAAACCAACACAACAGCAGAGGCAATGTGGTAGATAGGAAAGAGAACTGAATTAGGTATTAGCAGATACAGTTCCAATCTCAAGGTCATTCTGCCTGTGCCTTTGAGAAAGTCACTTTCCCCCACCTTGACCCCACCCGTCATGTCTAACCGGTTATGATCCCATTTGAGGTCTTCTTGGCAAAGATACCGGAGTGGTTTGTCATTTCCTTCACCAGCTCATTTTATAGAGGAGGAAACTGAGGCAAATAGAGTGAAGTGACTCACCCAGGGTCACACAGCCTAGTAGGTGTCTGAGGCCATATTTGAATTTAGATCTTCCCAATTCCAGACCTGGTGCTCTATCCACTACATCACCTAGCTGCCTCAGTTTACTTGTTTGTAAAATAAAAAGGTAGAAGACCTGAAACCCAAATCCAATATCCAATACTTGCTAGCTTTGTGACCCTGGGCAAGTCACTTGACTGTGACTCAGATTCCTTATTTGTAAAAAGAGGGGATCCTTTCCAGTTCTAAATCTATGATGCCATTATCCTATGCCTAGATAAGCTCTTAGATCTCTTCTACTTCTAACGTTTGATAACAAAATAAATCTATCTAAGGACTTCCAGGCTGCTTATAGCATTCTCTCATCCTGGATGGTCCTCTGCCTTTCTCTGTAGCTTATTCAAAGTTGATAACCCTTTCCCTAATGCTTAGGTCAGTAGTATTCTGGTAAAACAACAAGTTTTCCACAGCACCTTCTTTACTCCCCGCAAAAGGTATGCCTAACACACTTTTAATCTTCATTATTAACATTTTCTTCACTACTTTCTTAGGTCTGCAAAATCATAAGTCAAGCCCTGCTTTGTAACCTTTGACAATTTCCAAGCTGTAAATACTCACACTGAAAATTTAACACTCAGCTTTGGGAACCAGTTTGAGTTGGCTCCATACTGATTGGCCAATAATAGGTCCCAGCCCAAGCCTTACTTGCTCATTGTTTGGGTTTTGATGGCTCAGAGTGATATGACCAGAAACTCTGGGATTCTTCCTCTCCCAGACTGATTATTTTGTGAAGTCAAACGAGGCCACTTTTGGCCTCAATTCTTACCTAGCCTTTAATCACTGAATGGCTGTTGCCTCAGACAAACTGAGACCTGGGAAAGATGTTAGCTTGAAAGGGCCAGGGTCTTCCACTGCGTCTGGGGCCATCCCTAGTCGTCCGGACCTACATCTTGCCACTGGACTCCAATGATCCTGGAGGAGAGAGTGAGGCTGGTAACTTTGGACAGCTGGGCCTCACTTAAATCCAATTCACTAGCAAGTCAAGATGTCACCCTCCTATTGTCGTCGGTCCTTTTTGAGAATGAAGGACAAACAACACAATGACGACGACAACAACAGCAGCTGTCAACAACACACCCTTGGCCAGATCCCATGTCTGCTGGGAAATCTTCCCCGACTAGCCCAGCTACCTCTATGTTTCCTGCCACCAAGCTCCGCTAATACTTATTCCCCGAATCCTTAACTCCTCATTTCTCAGGCATGTTGGTCTGCTGCCCTGCCTGGGGGGGCACATTCCTAAGGGATGGGGACCTTTTCTCTCTTGTATTCTTCACAGTCATTGTTCATAGCAGACTTTTGACAGCTATTATTTAGTTGACTGATTAATTAACTGTTCTTTAAGAATGGACAGATTTACTGTCCAACCATTTTGTAAATGTTCCTTTACAAGTTATAAAAATCCAAGTTAGTCCTTTGTAGATACAAATGACTTGGGCCTGGTAGCCATTTGGTGCTCTGTTAATGATGAAAAGTGGAATAGGATTGTTTCCTTGAAACAATTATAAATATAGATTTCTCAAGTACCTCACTGAATGAGAAGAATACAGGGGAAAGAACACACACTTTAGAGTTGGAGAACTTGGGTTCAAATCTTGCCTCAGTCCCTTACTACCTCTGTGACTGTGGGCAGACCACTTAACTTCTCTGGGCCTCATCTGCGCAGTGAAGGGGTTAGTCTATGTTGCCACTATGGTTCGTTCCAGTTCTCAATATCTGATCCTTTGAAAACTGATGATCAAGAAGATATTTATCAATCTCCTATCACCTGTTTTGTATGCTTGTCTATAATGGCATTTTCAATGAATATGTATGCATAAAATAAATGTATACGTATATGTACACACATGCACACATGTATGCATAGATACACATATTGGTTGATTTCTTGTTGTCCTTCATTCTCTTAGAGGAACAAAATGACATCACTATGTAGGGGTCAAGGTACAGTGTGTCCAACTGTGGCTAATCAGACCAATATGATCTCAGAAGACTCTACCACAGGCTCTACTACATGTGTACATATGCTACTTGTCTTATTTGGGTATCTATTTATGTATAGATACATATATATCTACCCCACCCCCCTTCTCCTATGTATATCTGTATATACTGCACCCTGCTCTGGGCTCACTCTCTCAACTCTCATTCTCACTGGTAGGTTGGGTCTCCAAAGAGCAGCTGACTGTTAATGTTCTCCTTAGGTTTTTAGGAGAAACCTTTAAGAGTTGGAATTTTAGCATAGTTATTCATGAGTCTTGATCTGGTGTGCTCTCCATTTAGCTAGCAGAACTCTATTTTTTTTTTAAATAAAAAGATTGGCCAGAAGGTACAGCAATAACAGTAGTTACAAAATAAGTCTCCTGAACTGGGCATACTTTCCCCTTGCACAACGAAAAGTCCCAGGGGAAAGCAGGCTCAACCATGAAGTACAATGGTAGTGAGGAACACAGGTGAAGAATATGTGACCAAGGAATATCTTTTTGCTTTTCTTTGCATTCCCATTTATTAGCACAATTCCTGGCACATAGTAGGTACTTAATAAATGTTTGATGACTTGAATTGACTTTATCCCTGACTCTGAGCCCCAGAAGTCAATTTTTTTTTCCTTTTGTGAAGGGTTTCCCTTAGGTTTACCTTCCTGTCGGGTTCAAAAAATTATTACCTTTCTATCATCCATAACCAGCATTCTTCTCTATTGTGATGGCTCATGGTCCTTTAAGCTGCCGTCTCTTTAGGGGACTGTCTTTCCATCTTTATCTATGAATGCGTCCTTTGCATCTGCCCCAACTGCTTTGGTGGACACTGCTACTGACTCTGGTTGCTGGGGGAAGGACCTGTGATGGCTCTGATGATCTCTAAGTCACCTGCACACTAATATCCTGAAGGTTATTCATCTAAGATCAGGAAAGAATAAACACAAAAGAAACAAAGGAGATATATACTCATGGATCACAGCAACCGGATAGGAGAAGAGAGATTGCTCCATTTCCCCACCCTGGAAATTCACAGCAATTCTACCCTATTCACTGCCAAGAAGAAAAAGAAGAAAAAAGGGCCAATAGAGAGATATATTACTCCTTTTGTAGGTACACTCATTTCTGACTTAACAACTCATGGAGCATTAGTCCTTCTATCCCCTAAGTCCATAAGAAGATTCTTCATTACCCCAAAGTACCAGTCCTTTAGTCACTCCAATCTGGAAGTAGACTGACTAAGCCTCCATGTATTAGATTGAAACAAAGCAAGGATTATCTTCACAGGCTCTGTACAACCTACCATGAAAGGCAAATCCAAACCACTGTACCCTCCCTCACTGGCTGGTTTTCCCATTATAAACACATGCACACACACACACACACACACACACACACACACACACACGAATCAATGTTGTTTATGGTCACATAATATATAACATAGCTGGTAACAGATCTATCTCTCCTTCTAAAGTGCAGCACCTCTGTACATATTAGCACATTTGTCTCAATCCCTAATATTGCAAAGTCTCTGGGACATGGGGAGATTCAAGTTCTGTTCTTTGAATTGCTTCTCCCAGTGCCTTACACTAAAGAGGCTCAAGAAAGTCCATGTGGCACAAAGTTCTGGGGCCTCCTAAATGTCACATAAAAAGTCCTAAGCAGTACATTCAGCATAGTTCTTAGACAACCCCCAAATTAACAGTCTTCAGGGAGGGTCCAGAGATGCCACAGCTGGTGGACCTGCAGATTACCATCACTCCCAAATATGAAGTTATTCAAGTTCAACAAATGGCAGTTTATGACATCTGTCATCTTCAGGGCACAGCTCTCAAAGACCCAGAGAGTAGTTACATATGTCTTTGGTTCCTGAATGTTCCCAGTTTACTTTCTAATCTCCCAGCTCCTCCAACTTGGTCAGTGGGTGCTCTCCCCTTCCCCCACCCAATACATAGACATTGATGCTTTGTTGATTAACTATTGTAAATGACAATTCCTTGTTCAAATTGTCCCAGCTCTCTAGAGGAGTGATACTTTTTTGTTTTTGTAAATAGTACTGCCCTTGGACAGTTATGCCCAGAATTATTCATATCGTTTTCCTTGGCTATGTGCAAAGTCCAGCTGGTCAAAACGATATGTATTTTGCTGCATTCAGGCCCTATGGGAGCTTGATTATATCTTCCAACAGTTTTGAGGTTACTTGTTGATTTTCAGTTAGGAGGAAGGGTTTTGAGATGCAAGTCACACTGGTGCTTCTTCCTTAGCCATAACTGAATGTGGTTGGCTTATGCGGCAGATTACATAACATCTTATCAGTTTGTTTTACTAACTAAAGGAGGCCTGAGAAGATAAAAGAGTGAATTGGAACATCACCGATGCACACTGATTGGTCCAACAGCCAGATCGAAGGAGAACACTAAATACATCTGGGATAGGGACTGTACCTATGATTTTACTGATATAAAGAATTCCCAGACAATGCAAGTAAGCATCTCCTCAGCAACCTAAAATCTTAGAGACTTAGAGTCTTAACATCTTGCTACCTTATGATGTTATCTTTCTGCTGTTGGATCATACATCTTTTCCTGCTCAGGCTGGCTTGTACCCAGTTCAGTGAGTTGGCCCCACATGTATACTGTCTTAAATACTCCTCCTAGAGCTGTAGGGGATAGCCAAGGCAGGCTAGTAGTACATACAGAGAGAATAAAATTGATTGCACATTTTTCAAAAGTTTGGATTTTTTCTTATCCAAAACTATTTTTCCCTTTTAGCTTAAATATACTTTGATGGATCTTGTGGTCTCATTGAAATGGGCACTCTGTCCAATGCTGCAGATCACACCCATCCATCCTTGCCCAGTCTATGTGACTTGTCTATGCTTTCCTTTAAATCTTTAATGTAGGGATTCAATCAATGTGCTAGGAACCTTCCTATGGATCTCTTGACATTGCCTAGGTGCAATGATGATACTTGGTCTGTGCAGAAGTTATCCTTGGTCATTGATTGCCCTTTACCTCAATATTTGAGTGGCATTCTCTTTTATCTAGTCCTGCATTTCTCTGATACCGGTCTTTGCATTACTTCTCCTGGGAAATGCTAATAACATGTCACAGACTGCCCCCTACCACCTTGTGCCTCTCCCTTGCTGTATGGTTGACTCTTAACTTTAATTTTCCAGAGATTCTATTTCATGACTTCCAGGCATACACCATCACTGGGAGAATATAATTGTTTAAAAATGGAGGCCTTATTTCAAGGAGAAGCTGGGAACCTTAGCTTAGAAAAAGGACCATGAAATGTAATGTCAGAATGCTTGCTTGTAAAATGCCTAAAGCTATGATAATTCTTGCTCTAATGTCATCCTTTGGAACTTGGAGCCTGGTTCATGGTTACTCAGGTGCCTATTGCCAACCTATATCATTGATCAAGTGATTAATTTAAGAGTCTGCAGTTCTAAAGATGTTTTCTAGGCTAATATCCTATTATACATAGAGAGCTATATCTACTTTGTGACTCATTTTTCCTTTCTATAAAATTAGGATAGCAATAGTACTTTCTTTTCTTGGTCTCAAGATTATTGAAAAGGTGAAGAAAAACAGTTTTTTGAAGGTGACCATAGCTTCAAAAAGAGGTATATATACCAGAAATGGTTTGGGATAGGGCTTGGAATGGAGAGAGTGGGCAATTATATACAGGAAAGCCCCACAGAAGCTTTGGGGGAGTAACATTTTCCTAAACACTACTCAACTTTAGAAATGTGACTTAGTTTGAAAAGGAAAAGGTGGAATCTTCCTTTGCCCCAATTTTTTCTTTTCTGGCATCTTAAAATCTTGATCATTTTATGTGTCTGTTTTTAAAAGTGGGATGGGTTAGGAAGCATGGCATAGAGAGAAAGCACTAGGTTTGCTTTGGTGTCAGAAGATTTCAGTTCTGCTGCTCAAATGTTCCAACAGACTCTCACAAAATTAGTTAGTATATTAATTAGTAAGGGAATGGTAAAGAATCTGGGGGTCTTTTTTTTTTAAAAGAAATCCCAGCTGAACTAGAGAACTTTACAGAGCTAATAATACCCATGCTCCATACTGGTCACCTGAAGTTACCAGATATCTCCTGAATAGAGCCCAGTGACTGATTCTGGGTTGATTTTTAGTGATCCTATTATTCATTATAAAACGGCTAAGCCAGAAAGTATAAGTAGTGATTGTTTTCTCTTTTGGCCAGAAGCTCTGAGGGTCTTCCCCTCCCAGACTGATATCTTTGTGATGGTAAACTGAGCCATCTTTTGTCTCAACTCTCATCCAGTCCTTAGTCATTGAATGGGTGTTGCCTCAGACAAAGGGAGGCCTGGGAAAAACCTTTTTAGAAAGGTCAAGGTCACTCACTGTACTTGACCTTTGTCTTATCACTGGACTTAGATGATTCTGGAGGAGAAAGTGAGGCTGATGACTTTGCCTAGCTCTGCCCCAATTCATGGGCGAGTTAAGACATTACCCTTGTGATGTCATTGGTCTTCTTCAGGAAGGAAGGATGAACAACAACAATAAAACTGCTGCTAGGCTAGAATGCAGCTCGGTGTAGTGGATAGAGAACCAGCCTCAGAGCCAGAAAGATTGAGGTTGGAGTCCCGTTTCTGGCACATACTGGTTGTGTGACCTCGGGCAACTCACTTTAACCCTCTGTGTTCCACACAACTAAGTGTATAAAGGTTTTCTCACTTTATAAGTTACAGAGCAGGTGCTAACCTGACATGGTAGAGGGTGTTTCTTCCCTTGGAACTCCCTACACTAGTGAAATCACAGGTCTGGTAAAAATAAAAGGCCATATTTAAACAGATGCTTTGTAGTGCTGACCAGCCAGTGATAGAAAGCAGAATTGACAGCTGCTCAGTTCATCATTTCTCTAGGCCAGTCATAACAGCTGGTTATTATTATCACTTGTTTACCATTTAAAATAGACACTTTAAAACAATAATTCAAAAACCTACATAGCCACAAAGGTGGGGGGTAGAGTTGATGGAAACTGGGCCTTCAGGGCTTGGAAAACTTTCTGCGGTCAAATATACATTTAAGCTTATGTCAGCTAAAGCAATCTTATTACTTTCTCTGAGTGACCCTGGAGTGGCCACATTAAAGGGCTTAAACTCACCACATATTTATCAGATGGGAATATATACAGCTCACTTAGTCTTCAGACCACATTGTGAAACCAAAGTGCTTAAATACCTAGCAGAGTCTCCTCTGATTCAGCCAGCTACCCAGGCAGGAGCCCCATTCTCAGTCTGGTGTCTAGCTCCCAGGTGAGGTTGTATGGAAGACTGCTTGCTCCCATTGGGAATAAGAGGGGGTCATGCCAACCCCATGAATTTTCTCTTAAGCCAATTTGTGGCTGAAAACAACAGACAGCTTACATGTATCCAAGGGAAAATGACTTTAGCAGCAAGAAGTAAGACAGAAGATCAGAGAATGAGGTGAAGACCAGGACTTGGTTATATACCAATAGAATAGGTCTAGGAAAAACTAATCATTTCAGCCATTTTCATCAGACACAAATCGACACGAATGAATCGAGGGGTGTGTGTGTGTGTGTGTGTGTGTGTGTGTGTGTGTGTGTATATAAATATCTTCAAGGTCCACTTAGAGGCACTATAGCCAGTAATTTCACCATAGTCTATAAAGCCATATTAAATAATTATGTATGTAGATTGCTCAATGCTTTTGAGAGAATGGGAATCAGAAGTACATTTAGAAATACAAGACTGCAAATACATCTTGCTGTTGATGAAGGGAGTTGAACAGAAAGAACCCACTAGAAAAAAAAATAAAAACATGAATCCAGAACCAAAAATTGTCATGGTGATCTTGAACCTTAACCTCTCTGAGCCTTAATTTTCTCGTCTTTCAGAGTATGGAACTGGGCTAGTTGAGGAGTCATTAACCTGAGATCCATCTGTGGATAGTTTTCAGCAGTTCCATAAATTTATTTTCTTTTTAAAAATATTTTGATAACTAGATTGTAATACAAATAGTTCCTTTGTAATCCTATGTATTTTCTTTTATACATTTAAAAACTTAGACAAAGTCTTTCCTGAAATGCCCAGTAGTTATTAGTAATCTCTCCAAAAGTCTCCAAAATGACTTTGTGTAACTTTGTATATGCTTTTTGTTTATCCTTGTGTATATGCCATGAGTAGAATGTAGTCTCCTTGAAGGCAGGGATGGTTTCATTTTGATCTTTGTGTCCTCATCACTAGCACAGCACATGACACATAGTAGGTGCTTAATAAATATCCATTGACATTAAAAATTTAAAAAAAACAACAAAACAACGAGATTCTGAGAAGAACTCCATAGATTTCACTGGACTGCCAAAAGGGTCCACCACACACACACACACACACACACACACACACACACACACACAGAGTCAAGAACACCAGGACTATGATTAAATTATCTTGAAGGTTCCTTTTAGCTTTGGCATTCCATGGTTCTGATGCTACCTTTCCTATTTTCTACTGATGTCAGTATTTAGAACTGAAGTTTATGAAATCAAGAGATTTTCCATCGGCAGGTTTGGCAGACATGACCTATTTGTTTGAATTCCCAAAATGTAACTCAAATTTGGATTCAGCAACTTGTTATCTGAAGAACTATTTGTTCATGGATTAGAGATGGATTTTTGGTATTTATTGCATGTGGCATGTGTTTTAAATTGTTCTCTGTTTATACTCATAGTTTTCTTTTTTTTTTAACTTTACTTAGTTGCAGCCAAAGGGTCCTTTTTTTTTTAAGTGAAACTCAAACTTAAAGAACACTTAAGGAAATCTTTTGAAAACACACTACTTTGAAATCAAATGCCTTCCTGTTTTCAGGAAAAAGAGAAAAAAAATTAAAAATGAAAAAAGGAATCAAACTCTTATAAACTTGGGGTAAAATCTTGAGCAAGTCGCTCCCTACCTCTAGGACTCTATTTTCACATTTGTAAAACAAGGAATTGCATCAAATGTTCTTTCTTTTTAAAATACATTTTTATGTATGTCTTTTGTTTGTTAGCTAACCAAGTATCCCTCCCTCTGCCTCTCCCAGAGAGCCACCCCATATGACAAATAGTATTTTTAGAGAGGAAAAAAAATCATCATAACTGATCAATAAATAGAAAAAGTCTGAAAACATGTGCAGTGTGTAACATCTGTAGACCTCCCACCTCCATGAAGGGGTGGGTTTCTGGTGTCTTCTAATAACTCTTCATTCAAGCCCTGTTTGATCTTTGTAATTTCGTAATATTTACTTTGGATTTTTTTTTTTGGTATGTAATTCTTTCCATTTATATTGCTGTAGTCACTGTATATATATATATATATATATATTTTGGCTCTGTTTACTTTACTCTGCAACAGTTCATATAGATACTTCCATACTTGTCTTGTTAATCACATGCAACATTTATGCACAGTAATATTTCATTATATTCATGTACCACAATTTTTTGTAGCCATTCCCCAATTGATGGGCATCTACTTTGTTTCTAATTCTTAGCTATCACGAAAAAGTACTGCTATAAATATTTTGGAGCATATGATAATTTTCTCCTTATCAATGTCTTCCTTGAGGTATAAGCCTATTAAGGAGTCTCTGGTTTAAAGAGTATGAATATTTTGGTCACTTTATTTGCATAATTCCAAATTGCTTTCCAAAATGATTGTACTATTTCACAGCCCCACCAACAATGTATTAATGTGCCTATAATTCCATAACCCTTCCAACTTTGACTATTGCCATTTTTAGACATTTTTGCCAATTTGCAGGGTGTGAAGTGAAACCTAGGGATTGTTTTAATGTGTATTTCGCTTATTATGTATGATTTGGAACATTCTTTCATGTAGTTTTGAATACTTTGCAATTCTTTTGAGAATTATTTGTTCATATTCTTTGACCACTTATCTATTGGAGAATGACTACTAATCTTACATATATTTATTAATATATCTTAGATACAAAACTCAACAAAAAAATTTGACACAAAGCTTTTCCCCCATTCAACCACTTCCCTTCTTATCCCGGGACATCAGGTGTTTTAAATTCCCTTCTAGTTCTCCCACAAACTAGAATTCTTTGATTCTATGATAAAAACAACAACAACAACAACCCTGACTTTAAATAAACCCTCTTCAGATTTAAAAAAAAAATTAAATATCAGACAAATATTGAAATCTATTTGGCAGTATTTATCTCCTTATCTTGTTTAACATGCCCTTTTTTAAAAAAAAATCAAAATTCAATTTGGATGGTCTTTTCCCAATCTGGGAGAAGATGAGAAAGGCACTTACCTTCATGTATAATCCAAAAAGGGTGTTTCTATATAAGGCTGAGAAAATGTTCAAGAGAAAAACAAATAGCTGTGGAACTAGGAATAAGAAGTATATTTCTGCCTTGCACTCCAGTTCTCAGTCTACTGGGCCTAATTCTTCATGTAGGCATACCAGTCTTATTTGAAGTTGCCACCATTCTGTCTGCCAAATATCTAGAGCTGTTGGGTGGTTGTGGTGGGGAACATTGTCCCTTTAAGACCCCTTTTGCATGAAAGTTTAGTGATTTAAAAAATGGGAAGAGGGGCAGAAAAAGGAACAGTGTACCTTAAAGAGTCACAGGGCTAAAAGACGTCGAGAATTATAGAGTAGAAGAAATCTTAGAAATCATCTGAAATAATTGTACATTTTACAGATGAGGAAACTGAGGCCAATAAAGGGGAAATAACTTCCCCAAGGTCACACAAGTCATAAGTGATAGAACAGAAATTCAAGTCCAGTTCCCCTGATGCCAGAACCAATATATAATATATAATATAATAAAATAACGTAATACTCTTTCTACTGTGACATGTTAATTGTCATTTCACCTAATGGCTAGCCTTCATTCAGGATTATGTCTATATTACTTACATAATCAAGAATTAGAGTATCAAGACTTTTTAATTAATTAATTAATTTTAGTTTTCAACAATCACTTCCATAAACTTCTGAGTTTTAAATTTTCTCCCCCTCCCCAAGATGGTGTAAATCTGATACAGGCTCTACATACACTTCCTATTAAACATATTTTCGTATTAGTCATGTTGTAAAAAAGAATTAGACCCAATAGGAGGAACCACAAGAAAGAAGAAAAAAAACAAAACAGAAGAAAAAAAAAGAGCAAATAGTGTGCTTTGATCTGCATTCAAACTTGATAGTTTTTCCTCTGGATGTGGATAGCATTTACCATCATGAGACTCTTGGATATGTCTTAGATCCTTACATTGTTGAGAAGAGCTAAGTCTATCAAAGTTAGTCATCTCACAATTTGGCTGTTACTTGTGCAACCTTCTCCTGGTTCTGCTCACTCCACTCAGCATCATCCATACAAGTCTTTCCAGGTTTTTCTGAAGTCAGCCTGTTCATCATTTCTTATAGCACAATAATATTCCATTTCATTCATATACCACAACTTGTTCAGCCATTCCTCAATCGATGGGCATCCCCTCAATTTCCAATTCTTTGCCACCACAGACAGAGCTGCTATAAATATTTTTGTACGTGTGGGTCCTTTTCCCATTTTTATGATCTCTTTGGGATACAGCCCTAGAAGTGCTATTGCTGGATCAAAGGGTATGCATATTTTTATAGCCCTTTGGGCATAATTCTAAATTGCTCTCCAAAATGGTTGGATCAGTTCACAACTACACTAACAATGCATTAGTGTTCCTATTTTCCCACATCTTCCCCAAACATTTATCATTTTCCTCTTTTGTTATGTTGGCCAATCTGATAGGTATGATGTGGCACCTCAGAGCTGCTTTGATTTGCATTTCTCTAATCAGTAGTGATTTAGAACATTTTTTCATATGACTATAGATAACTCTAATTTCTTCCTCTGAAAGCTGCCTGTTCATGTCCTTTGACCAATTGGTGAATTGGAGAATGACTGGTTTTTTTTATGAACTTGATTTAGTTCTCTATATATTTTTGAAATGAGGGCCTTTTCAGAGACACTGGTTGTAAAAATTCTTTCCCAGTTTTCTGCTTCCCTCCTAATCTTGGTTGCATTTTCAATTTAATGTAATCAAAGTTATCCATTTTGCATTTTGTAATGTTCTCTATCTCTTGTTTGGTCATAAATTTTTCTGTTCTCCATAAATCTGACAGGTAAACTATTCCTTGCTTTCCCAGATTGCTTATAGTATCAGCCTTTATATCTAAATTGTGTGAATTTTTACTTTATTTTGGTATATGGTGTAAGTTTTTGGTCTATGCCTAGTTTCTGCCATACTCTTTTCCAGTTTTCCCAGCAGTTTTTGTCAAATAGTGAGTTCTTATCCCCGAAGTTGGGGTCTATGGGTTTATCAAATAGTAGATTATTCTAGTCATTGACTACTGTGTCTTGCATACCTAACCTATTCCACTGATCCACCACTCTATTTCTTAGCCAGTACCAAGTGGTTTTGATGATTGTTGTGTTGTAATTCAATTTAAGCTCTAGAATGTCTAGGCCACCTTCCCTAGCATTCTTTTTCATTAGTTCCCTTGATATTCTGGACCTTTTGTTCTTCCAAATGAATCTTGTTATTGTTTTTTCTAGCTCTACAAAATAATTTTTTGGTAGTTTGATTAGTTTTGCACTGAATAAGTAAATTAATTTAGGTAGAACTGTCATTTTTATTATATTAGCTCGGCCTACCCACGAGCAACTGATGTTTTTCTACTTATTTAGATCTGGCTTTATTTGTGTGAAAAGTGTTTTGTAATTGTGTTCATATAGTTCCTGGGTTTGTTTCAGCAGGTAGACTCCTAAATATTGTATAATGTCTACAGTAACTTTAAATGGGAGTGTCAAGAATTTATAAAAAATCAAAACGGTTGCTTCTATTCTGAATTTCCACATAAAAACAAACCATTAAGATAAATACCCTAAGTGAAGTTATAGCAAAAGATAGGGTTGCCCCATACTCCATAACAACTATTTGAATGGATTTGCTTAAACCAGTGGTGTCAAACTCAAACAGAAACAGGGGGCCACTATATAAGGATCCCTACAGGCTGCATATTGACTTGGAAAATCACGTTAGCATTATCTATGTTTTATTGTATTTTCATTTACTTTAAGAAAAATTTCCCAATTACATTTTAATAGGGTTCATTGTCAGCCATTGGGATAGATTCTATGTTTGATACCTCTGACTTAAACAATACGTAGGAATCATTTGGGCATTTTCTATTGTGATGAGCGTGCCTCATAGAGTCTACAGTGTTCAGTTACTACCTCATCTTCCTTAGATGAGGCTAGTCTTTTTAGTCCTGAACAGCTTCCTAAGAAATGACCAAGTCTTGACACTGCAGGTTAATATTGATCCCTCAATCACAGGAAGTGTGACTGTGTGAGGGCAGCTAGGTGGTGCAGTGGATAGAATGATAGACCTGGAGTCAGGAAGACTCATCTTGAATTCAAATCTAGCCTCAAACATGTACTAGCTGTGTGAACCTGGGCAAGTCACTTAATCCAGTTTGTCTCAGTTTCCTCATCTGTAAAAGGAGCTGGAGAAGGAAATGGCAAACCTCTCCTGTATCTTTGCAAAGAAAACTCCAAATGGGGTAATGAAGAGTCAGACAAGACTGAAACTGAACAACAACAAACAATCTAGTTTGGGGAGGTAAGGAATATATACAAGATGGTTGTAATAATTGGATTCTTCCCTTACACTGGAAATGTTACCATCTTCTGCTTAGCCCAGTCCATCAAACAAACTCCTTCTGAAGCCCTGAACAAGCCCTGTAAATTCTGATGCCAACGTCAAGAGGAGAGGGGTCAGACCACATCCAATGCATTCAATAGCTCTACATTTCAGGCTACTTCTGGTGCAAAAACCCCTGTATCTCTTTTAAAAAGGACACTGTGACTCCTTTCCGTGTTCTTTTTATTATCTCTGCCTCCAGAAGAGTACTTGCTTCTCTGCTTCAGTCATTGTAGCCATTAAATAACAGTCTGTAATCAGAGGATCGTAGGATTTAGACCTGAGAGGAAGAGACAATCTAATCGAATCCACTGATTTTACAGAAAAAAGAAACTCAGACCCAGAGAGTTATGTCTTGATTTGTCTAAGGTTACACAAATACAAAAAAACAGAGCCAAGATTTGACTTTAAGGCCAGCACTCTTTCCACCGTACAGTGCTGTTTCCCATCAATTGAAAAACTAAATACTTCTCTTTCCAACCTTATTTCATACAGTCTGTCCCAGTACATGCTCTCTTGAGTCCCATCTTCTTGTTGTCAATCAATCAATTAATCACTAAGTATTTATTAAATGCCTATTGTGGGCAAGAGACCAGTGGGGGATATGGTCCCTGCCCTGAACTGTTGGGTGGGGGAAGGTATTATACAATATGAGAAATATCAATAGAGGTATAACTACACTTTTTCCACCCAGGGCAAAAATAGCTGGTGGTCCATTTTCTCCTCCAGCTTCTGATTATTGACTACCTCATTCTTGGAGTGTGCCATTCTCCAACCTCTGTAATCATATGGTTAGTATGGTACCACTAGGCAATGGGGAAGCCTTTCCCCTCTGTGTTCCTCCAACTTTTGCTGACCCTTAATCTCTACTCCCTTACCCTTTTCCTCCTAATCCTCAAAGGCTAGCAGATTCTGTGAGGTCTCTGGACCATCACAGAGAGGAAACATCTTTTGATGTCAGTGTATAGGACAAACTCTGACTGCCCCACTCTAGTTCTAGCTCTGTATAGGAGCCAAATGACCAACAGCAGATTTATTGCATTTACAACTTGGCAAGCCTAGAAATGGATCTGTTCTGATTTGGAAAAACAAATGAAGTCTTATTGCTAATTGGGATGAATGTCTATGCCAGACTTTTTGGTTTTAATATGGCTGCATTACTTCCATCTTACTGAAGGACTCTACTCATTCCCCAGTCATATTTTTAGGAGAACAGCAAAGAACATAACTTTTCTGACTGGAGAAAGAAAATGGATTCTGTGTGTTTTCAAGGAGAAAATATGTATCTTGTCTTTTAATTGATTTTACTCTTTTAAAAAACCTGAATTGGCTTTTTTCCTCTCCCTTCTCTTATTTTGCCCTTCCCCTTCATCCCTTCTCCCTTCCCATTCTTTCTCCTCCTCTCTCCTGTTCTTCTCTCTCAGCTCTGCCCTTCCCTCCACCTCCCTGTGGAGATCCATCCCCACACTTCTATTTGCCTACTAGACATCTCTATTGGATGACCCTCTAATACTCAAACGGGACATGCTTCAAACCAAAGGAATTAGCCCTCTTCTTAAACCTGCTCCTTGTTTTCTCAGTAATACCATTATTTACCCTGACTCTCAGGTTTGGAACTCCACTGTTCTCTTTGATTGTCTCCTACCATTCACTAGCCACTTACCAAGTCTTGTTGATGCCACCTCCTTGCCATCTTTCTCATCTTTTCTTGCTGCCATCATTGGACTGGAAAGGAATTGGAAGCCATCTAGTCCTTTCACTTTATAGCTAAAGATATAGAAACTCAGAGAAGTTAGGTGAGTTGCCTAGGGTGACACAGCTAGCATCAGAAGAATGATTTGAACCTGTGTCTTCTTGGCTCTAAGGCCAGCACTCTATCCACGAGGCCATACTGCCCATATTGCCATATTCCTGGATGAATTGAACAGCCTCCCAAGAGATTCTCCCACCTTTACTTTCTCCCTACTCGAGTCCATCCTTTACTCCCTGCAAATCTGGTCACTCCTCCTTCTTTACACAAAAGTCTTCATTAGCTGTCTACTGTCTTTTGAATAAAGCCCAAATTCCTTCGCATGGCATTCAAGGTACCTGTTGTTGTTGTTTAGTTGTTTTAGTCATATTTGGCTCTTTATGATCCCTTTTGGGGTTTTCTTGGCAAAGATACTGGAGTGGTTTGTCATTTCCTTCTCCAGCTCATTATATAGATGAAGAAACTGAGGCAAACATGGTTAAGTGACTTGCCCAGGGTAATAACAGCTGGTATCTGAGGCTGGATTTGAACTCAGGAAGATGAGTATTCCTAACTCCAAGGACCATGACACCTAGCTGCCCAAGGCCCCTGATAATCTGGCAATGATTTTCTAGCCTCATCTCCTTTCCATGTATTCTATGTTCTAACCAAACCTGCCATCCCCATAAATGCTTTCTCCTCTCTCTCCCATGATCATCCTATCTTCCTAGAATACCTTCTCTCCTATCTTTGTATATTGAATTGTCACCTATCCTTTAAAGCCTGAGTTAAACTACACAGCCTCTGTGGAGCTGTCCTTGATTCCACCCAGGCCATTCTCCCCGTGAAATCATACAAAACTCCCTCTAGAACTTATCAAGTATTACACTTATTTGTGTATAAGTAATATCCTCCAGTAAATGGTTAACTCTATTAGCACAAGGATTGTCTCTTGCATAAATATCATTTCCAGTGGTGTGCTGGAGCCAGCTCAAGACCCAATTATTATACATCAAAAATTGGCAGATGCTACAATCAGGGCTTGATTTATTGTTTCGTTTTTTTGTCTAGACTTAAGAAAGTGATGGGGGAAATGCTAGTAATTCAGATCAAAGTTAAAAGTGTTCTGTGAATCCATTTTTGAAGAGAGAGAGAGACAGTTGTTAAACATTTACTAGCATACCTCTGGTTGTATTTCTCCTAGCACCGATCACAGAGCTATGAACACAGTGGGAATTGTAAAATGTCTTGTGGAATGGAATGGAATGGAATTGAAGAAGTCTTCCCCTGAGAAAGTAGCCCTCTGTGGCATAAGAGAAAACATCTGGTTTCTTGAATCAGGATACCAGGGTTCAAGTTCCTACTCTGCCCTTATGGAATCCTGGGTGAATCATTTGAACTTTCTCAGCCTCAGTTTCCTCATACAAAAAATGGAGATTAAAATCCCCACCCTACTAAACTCACAGAGCTATTGTGAGATTCAAAAGAGCTAAGGTAGATGAACAGGGTTTATAAAAACCTTTGGGAAATTTTTCTAAATTCGCAACTGGGAAAGAAATTATGGTGCTTTCTGCCAGCCATTTGTAAGCTGGCCCTCCAACTCCTACCCCACTTAACTTTAATTTTAAAGTTAAAATTAGTTAGAATTAAAATGAAAAGTTAAAATTGAAGTTAGTGAAATTACATTAAAGTTGCAATAATTTAAAGGGTTTTTTTTGTTGTTGAAAATAACAGACGTTCCAATTTGCTTACTCCTGCATGTTCCTGTGGGGCATCTGTAATTTCCAGGAACACTATGGATGGTGGTACTAGGAGGGTGGACTGGCTTTTGGGCTGGAGAAATAGGCCATCTTGGCTCTGCCCTTGACTTACTGCCCCGTTCCAGGGTTTTCCTTCTAGAAGTGTGATCAGACACTAACTTGTGAACTTCAAAGAAATTATTATTGTTGTTTAAATAATAAAGATATTTAATTTCCTCAAATCAGCAGTATTTACCTGCCTCGCTCACCAAAGAGTAACATTGTGAGAAGATGGAATTGTGTGGAGTCTTGGTGTTTCCACTTTGCGTATAGGTGAGGGGTGGAGGGAGAGAAGAGTGAGGTTGTTCAGAGGAAGAGGTAATGCATTCATTATTCATTGGCACTTCACAGGAGGACCTCACACATATCCCACATTACCAGAAGAACTTATATACCTCATAGAATATTAAATCTAAAATTATTAGCAAGGATCCCAGAGGCTATCAAGAGACTTGTCTAAGGTCACATTGGTATTAAGTAGTAGAGACTAGATTTGAACTCAGGTTTTCTGACTCCAGGTCAATTACTTTCCCCATCCATTTCTGGTATCAAATCCCATCTTTGACTCTTAATTCTGTGTGACCCTGGGCAAGTCACTTACCCTCTCCCCTTAGTCTCAAATTGTCATCCATCAAATGAGGGTGATGAGATAATGGATGCAAAGTGCTTTGTAATTTTTAAAGGGCAATATAAAAGTCAGTTATTATTACTATTATTTGAGTGAAGGTTACTATGTATGAGTATGACTGGAAAGTATAGTTTCTCCCCAAAGTCTCTTATATCCCCAGTGTAATTTGAAGCCTTCTGGCATCCTTCCTTCCTGATGTCACTTCTTATTAGACAAATTATCTGTCAGTCAATAAGCATTTATTAAGTGCCTCGTATGTGCCAGGCATCGTTCTAAGGAAATTTGAGACAGAAAAAACAAATTCCCCACACCCCCAATAGTCTGTTGTTGTTGTTCAGTTGTGTCTGACTCTTTGTGACTCCATTTGGGGTTTTCTTGGCAAAGATACTGAAGTGGTTTGCCATTTCCTTCTCCAGCTCATTTTACAGCTGAGGAAACTGAGGTAAGCGGGGTTAAGTGAATTGCCATGGGCCACATAGCTAGTACTCTATGCACTGCACTACCCAGCTGACCTTTCAACCATCTATCTTATTCATTGGTAGTTCTCTTCCTACTAGAATTTCAGGGTGGAAGGAAAGACCTCCCAATCTCCCATATCCCTTTTCCATTTGCTCACTGATAGCAGAAATTCCAAAGTCTGTTTCATAACGAGAGATAAGACTATTGCTCTCACTGACCTCTCCCTGTACATTTATCACACAATATTGTGTTTTATAGTTATCTCTTGCCATAGTTATGTCTTATCCTCTTTCTACACTGCATCTTTAAATAAATCTCTTATCTAAACTTCCTGCAGCTCTGAAAAGTTAGTACATTTCTTTCTGTGTTTGTACCCTAGCACTTATCAAAGTGGCCAGTCACAAAAAATGGCTCTTAATCCACGCACATTGATTGATTGGTAAGTAGAAGACATAATATTACATAATTCGTTTTGGATATGCTGAATTTGAGATGTGGCTGGAACATTCAGGTGTATGTGTCTGTTAGTTGGAAATCAGATGGTCAGAAGGAAAAGGTAAGCCAGGAGATCTTTGATTTGGAAGTCCTCTCTCTTCATTCAAGCCATGGGAGTGACTGAGATTGTAAAATGGGAGCAGAGAAGGGGGAGCACAGAAAGGGGAAACTGGGGGCAACAGAGTCAATCTTGTCTAACTTCCCAAGTTGTCCTCCATATGACCCTGTACAGGAAAAGGGAGTAATGTTCGCTCGTGATAAGTTATTTCCTTCATTGCCATCCCACAAGTGGCCTCATTTCTGAGTGCTAGAGATGAGTCGTCTCAAGTGTAGCAAATGGAAAAGGGTATTGAAAAAAAAATATTGCTCCAAAGTCCCAATACCCACATTCAATTTAAAGTGTTCTGTTATAAGGAGGTCAGAGTCAGGAGAAATGGGACCTTATGCATTTAGATACTGTCCCCATGAAGGAGCAGAAAGGAAATGCTTCCTGTTTCAATATCAGCTGATTCATGTAAAAAAAAAAAGCCTGCATTGGGATTATGGAACATCTTCTCTCTGTAAATTTCCCTGAATTCAGCACGGTAAATTGGTGTGAAAAGCGAACAGGTGATGTTTCCAAGGAACAGTGAGACAGAGAAGGGTTCATCCAGAGTCTTTACATATTATGTGCTAGGAGGTTGGAGGTGGGAGAGGGGCCAGTTAGGAGGGAACAAAAAGACTCTTTTCAGAACTCTTTCCTTTGGGTTGGCTGGACTAATAAATGAACAGCTGGGGAAAGCAGGGTGAGACGGAATATCAGTTCATAAACTTGGAGCTGGAAGGAATCCTTATAGCCTATTAAGTCCAATGCTCCCATTTTAGAAGTAGGGAGACTGAGGCACAGAGGAGTCACATGACTTGCCTTACATCACCTAGCTGCTAAATATCTGAAGTGGGATTTGAATCCAGTTTTTCCTGACTTTAAGCCCAGTGCCCTATCCACTAGAAAAAACAACAACAACAACAAAAACCCGCTGGACTTGAGTTCAAGTCTCAGCCTGTCAATGATTAGCCGTGTAATGATGGGCAAGTCACCTAGCTTGCCTAGGTTTCAGGTTCTAGATAATGAGTGGGGCTGTCCTGGGAATTCTGTAATGTTCCATTTCTAACAATGTTGGGAGACACTAGAGGCCTCTGGTGTGGTAGGAAATTTTGAGCATCTACAATATGGAAACAGAGGGCTTTGTTAACAGATTGTTAAACTGACTATATCCCAGACCACTAATCCAGGACTGAAATGAATTGCAGAGCAGAAATGCTGCTTTTCTCTACTTCAGCTTCCAGCTAGCCCATTGCTTCCTTCTGCCCAGATGACTGGCTCTCTCCAGATGGCAGGGTAAGATCCTGGCACTAGAGCTGGAAGGGGCCTCAGTTGCCATCCAGTCCAATCCCATTCATTTGCCAGATGAAGAAACTGAGGCATAGAGAGGTGAAGTGATTTCAAGGTTGCACAGGGAGGATGCGTAGAAGGTTGGATTTGAAACCAGTTCCTTTTCCCATTGTACCTCACACCCTCCGTGTCTTGATTCTTACTATCCTCCAAACCTCAGGCTACTTGAACCCACAAAGTAATGGCTCTGGGAAGTGTGATGGGATACTCCCAATCGTTCCTCTGACACAATTTCATTTCCAAATAGAATCTTCTGCTTTGGGGGCTTCCCCAGATAGTATGACTGGCTACAGTTTTCAGAGAGTGAAACAGTGGTCCAGAGATGAGCAAAATAAATTCTCTCTTAAAGGAAAGTGAGAAACAAAGGTGCCTAGCTTGTCAACTGTGGTCTGCTCAGCTATTCTTCCTCCAGGGGAAGTGATGCTAGAACCTTGCAGCTCATAAAAAGCTCATGACATGGTGCTCAGGGCTTATCCTAGGGTTGTAAATCACATTAAAGAAATGCCTTTGGGTGTATCCATAACTGAAGAAACACACCTAATAAGATGCTTGCTCCTGACCTACTCTGCGAAAACATTGCCCTATAATCAGAAAAAAAGGGTTCTCATAAATAATGCTGAAAACTCAAGATGGGGGAGAGTGGTTGGGTTAGAGGTGGAGTGTGATTTAAATGACCATTCTGTCAGCATTTAAACACGTACTTTGGCCCTAGTGTGATGGAAAGAACATTTGGTGGAAGATCAGGAAGCCTGGGTTTAGTTTTGCCCTAATTAGCTGTGTGATCTTGGGCAAGTGACAGGTTTTCTTTTGGTCTTGGTCTCTTTCTTGGTAAAATGAGAACTAATCATTACCCCTCTCAAATCCACTCCTTTCCTTACTTCCATGTTTTTGTTAGGGCTTCCCTATTCTTTCAGCCACCCAAATTCATGTTCTTGGAATCTTACCTATCTTATACTTCCTATATAAATGAACGAATGAAATGAAAAAAAAAATTAAGTGCTTACTATTCTAAAGTAATGGGTATATATATATATATATATATATATACACACACACACACACACACATATGTATATATATGTGTATATGTATATATGTATATATATACACACACATATATGTATATATGTGTGTATATATATACACACACACTATATCTATGTCTGTCTGTCTGTCTGTCTGTCTGTCTGTCTCTCTCTCTCTCTCTCTCAGTAAAGACCATCCCTGCCCTTAAGTATCTTACATTCTAATAGAAAAAATCAACATATAGTGGTGTGTGGTGGCCAGGAAAAGATACTTTGGTTTGGAAAGTTTGGATGGTGAGTGGTGCTATAGGAGAGCAGATTGACATTCTCATTCCAGGAACAATGACAGTGGATTTGATTGCCATTCTAGGAGTGGAAAGCTGTGGGGGTAGGGGGAGAGAGAAGAGAAGAAAACATGATAGCTTGTGAGGAATGGATTTCAAAGCATGTCTTGTTGCTGGGTCACCTATATAGTGCATGACAAAGGCAATAATTAATCAAGAAAGAGGGCCCCTAATGACTTCCAAGACCATGTCAAGTCTATCAGCACAACATCCCAAGCATCTGTCCCCTTCTTTCCACTCATCATTCTACCATGTTGGTTCAGACCATAATAACATCTCGCTTGGACTATGCCAATTGGTTTCTCTGCATCTAGAAATGACCCCCTCTCCAATCCATCCTCCACCCAGCCCCCAAATTGATATTCCTAAAGCACAGATCTGACTGTCACTCTATTCCTTACATTTTTCTAAGGGTTTCTTGTTGTCTTGAGGATAAAACACAAGCTCCTCAGTCTGGCATTTAAAGCCCCTCGAAATTTAACTCCCACCCACTTTTCATATCTAGTTTCATTTCTACATTCCAGTCAAATTGACTTAGAAA